>NC_089761.1:29403143-29410643 GCF_040412425.1 Macrobrachium rosenbergii | reverse complement strand
TCATTGTTCCACCTCTCATTTATTGAATGCTTTTGGTACACCTTTTTTTTTAGTCTCCGGAACATATTGTTTAGTTTTAATCAAATTGCAATTAAAGAACAGACTAAAAATTGAGCCCTTTGGACACCATAATATTTATCAAAGGCATAAATTTCGCATTCTTAGTTGATTTTCCTATTTCCAGTGACAGCTCTTTTAACATTTGTTAGACAATCAAAAGTCAGGTGAGTTTTCTTATTCAACAGACTATTATATATGTTTCATGTAATAAACAGCATTTTAATGGTATTTTACTGATATGTCGTTTTAACAATAGACTTCGAAACCACTTTTTTTTTTTTTTTTTTTTTCATTTTCCATTGACTGCTTTTTGGTCAACATTTGTTAGATAACAAAAAATCAGATGAGTTTTCTTATGTAATAAAACCATTCTTCGTATCGTATGCAATACGCACCTTTTTAATTGCGTTTTCCTGATGTCATTTTATCAATTCACTTTGAAACTGCCCAGTTTTTGTCATTTCTAAATTTAAAGAACGATTTAAATTTGCTGGCCCGTTTGGTGAAACTGGGTGATTATATTTTAATAAATGATTGGTTTCATACTGTCATATTCATTTTATGTAAATAATTTACTTTTGTTAAGTGCCTGAAAGTTATTTGCTTTTATTAAATGTGCAATGAGGTGAGAAAAAGGTGTTTAGATGAATATTCCTGGCTTAACGAGTGCTTTTGTTTTTTTTTGTTTTTTGTTTTTTCGTTTCCAGAACTTGTTTACCTTTGTGCAGCGACGTGATTAATTAAAAAAAAAACAAGAACGTTAATGTCGAAACATTTTGAAACATTTTATGATTTGTTTTCGAGGTACAAAGAAAAAACCTGACAAAAAAACAAACTCGCTTCATTGGTGGGTTCCGATCCCAGTACGTTATAAAAAAAAGTTTTCCCCCAAATTTAAACCAGTGCTATTTTGAAAAACAGTTTTTTATGATCTCGTTATACGTAAGGATTGCATCGAACGACGAATTTTTTTTTAAGGAAACGTCCAACGATATTTTACAAAACGGTTTTTTTATTATCTCGCTAATCATAACGACAGCATCGAACGACGAATTTTTTTTAAGGAAACGTCAAACGATATTTTAAAAAACAGTTTTGTTATGATGTCGTTATTCATAACGACTGCATCAGACATCGAATTTATTTTAGGGAAACGTCAAACGATATTTTAAATAACAGTTTTTTTTTTTACGATCTCGTTACTCATATAACTGCATCGAACAACGATTTTTTTTTTAGGAAAAGTCAAACGATATTACAAAAACAGTTTTTTATGATCTCGTTTTTCCTAACGACTGCATCGAACAACGAATTTTTTTTAAGGAAACGTCAAACGATATTTTAAAAAACAGTTTTTTTACGATCTCGTTACTCATATAACTGCATCGAACAACGATTTTTTTTTTTTTTTTTGAGGAAAAGTCAAACGATATTTTAAAAAACAGTTTTCTCATGATCTCGTTATTCATAACGACTGCATCGAACAACGATTTTTTTTTAAGGAAACGTCAAACGATATTTTAAAAAAACAGTTTTTTCATGATCTCGTTATTCATAACGACTGCATCGAACAACGATTTTTTTTTAGGGAAACATCAAACGATATATTTAGAAAGCTTTTAAATCTCGTTATTAATTTATTTTTAAGGAAACGTCAAACGAACGTTTCAGAAACGTGAACTCCCGAATTGTTCGCTCGCAACGGGGGTGCCAGTTCGAGTCTTTGGCTTCGGCTCCTTAAAAAGAGGCGTGTCATTGAAATTACTGATTAGAAGCGCGTTAGCTCATGTGGTCTTTGGTCCACGCTTACGAAGTCTTTATCGCCATTTGCATAAAGGGTCTTTGGCAATTATAAAGAGTAGGGGGTGAATTTCGAAAGGGATATATTGCATGAGAGTAATAAGATTTTTTAACATTGCATTTTAATGAATAATACGTGCATGAACCTTCTTGGCAAATAATAATAATAATAATAATAATAATAATAATAATAATAATAATAATAATAATAATAATAATAATAATAATAATAATAATAATAATAATAATAATGTGTGGAACTCTACTTTCAATGCCGGGAAGAAGAGTAACTTTGTAGAAGGTCCACAATAATATATATAATATATCTACCGTTGATATATTATTGTGGACCGTATACATAATAATAATAATAATAATAATAATAATAATAATAATAATAATAATAATAATAATAATAATAATAATAATAATAATAATAATATTCTAGCCCGGGGTATATACAAATACAGAATGCAGATTCCTTGGGAACAAATACAGTGATAAAAATAGTGATTAAATGATAGTGTAGTAACAGAAATTATTATTATTTTTTAGCAATAGTTACCTGCCTGTTTTTCTTTTGAATACATTTAATCGAGCAAAAATCCTTTATGCTTCGTCATATATAAATTTTTTTTATTAGCTATTTGATTTCAGATATTTTATTATTCCTCTGCCTCTTCTCGTCATTCGTTAATATATGATTTCATTCTCTTGGAATTTCGCATCTCTCCTTTCTCACCTTATCCATTACCCCTCCCCCTACCCTCCCCTCTCATCCCCTCCCCCGAATTTTCTTTATTCTCTTTGTATTTTGTCTTTACTCTTAATTCTCTCATTTTTAATCTGTTTGTGTTTTTATTTCTTTTTATTCTCGAGTCATTTATTCCCATCCCACAGACCCTCATAGCTGCATTCTTCCATCCCCTCTTTTCCTCCTCCTCCTCCTCCTCCTCCTCCTCCTCCTCCTCCTCCTCTCTTACGTCCAACAGACAACCTCCTGCCCCCCCTCTCCAACCCCCGCCCGTACCAGCAGCCCCCCCCCCCCTCCTCTCTCCTACACCGAAGAGACGACCTCCTCCTCCCCATCCTCCCCTCCTCCTTCCCCTCTCTCCCTCCCCTCCCCCGCCCCTTCCTCTCCCCTGCGAAAAGCCAAAGCATCGCCCCCTGCTGGGGGTTTATCCATAACTCCTTGTCACCTCAGCATCCCCAGGTACCATTATGTATCCAAAACTAAGCATCGGTTGTTAAGCTTCCTCTGTTACTCTCTTTGGTGGTGAGGACTCTTTTTCTCTCTCATTGTCTGTTTTTTTTTTCATGTTTGTTGTGTTTCATTCTTTATGTAGGGATAGAGTATATATATATATATATATATATATATATATATATATATATATATATATATATATATATATATATATATATATATATATATATATATATATATATCACTATATATATAAATTTATATATATGTATATATATATATTTATATATATGTATATATATTTATATGTATATATGTATTTATATGTATATATATATATATATATATATATATATATATATATATATCTATATATCTATATATCTATATATATTTATATGTATATATATACACACACACACATACACGTACATATATGTATGTAGACTGATGGTACATAATTAAGGAACAAAACGAGTACAAAATAAAAGAAAGAAAAGTGATACACTCTCCCAACAATGTACTTCCGTACCCACACATTCAACGCTCGCCAACAAATAATATTAATACATATATGTACACACACACACGCACACACACTCTTCCAGCCTTGTGTGTGTGTGTGTGTCCCTCCGAGCCTTTATCATTAACATGTTTTCTGAGGGTTTGAAAAAAAGTAAATTAAAAAAAAGTAGAATGTAATGAGCGCGAAGTATGTGCATGAAGATGACTGACAGTGTTCCACAAAATTCAATTTACAATTTATATTTGGAAATTTTTGCCTAAAATTATTCCGGAATGTTGTACCACATCAAGCAACTCCGTAAAAAACTAAAGACATTATAATGGATTAACTTTCTCTCTCCACTTTGAGGCGCATATTGATGAGGTAGGGCGGTAAGGAGAGAGAGAGAGAGAGAGAGAGAGAGAGAGAGAGAGAGAGCTGAAGGAGGAGGAGGAAGAGGTGGCAACGGTAGAGACTGTGTTGGTGGAAGGAAGGCTTGAGACAGAGAGAGAGAGAGAGAGAGAGAGAGAGAGAGAGAGAGAGAGAGAGAGAGAGGTGGCAATAGAGATTGTTTTGGTGGAAGGCTTGAGACATCCAGAGAGAGAGAGAGAGAGAGAGAGAGAGAGAGAGAGAGAGAGAGAGAGAGAGTGGCTAGGTGTGGCAGTGGAGATTGTTTTGGTGGAAGGCTTGAGACATCAGAGAGAGAGAGAGAGAGAGAGAGAGAGAGAGAGAGAGAGAGAGAGAGAGGGGAGGGATGGCTGGTAGAGTGTTTTGGTGGAAGGCTTGAGACATCCAGAGAGAGAGAGAGGGCGAGAGTTTGATAAGATTATTATCATGAAAAGTACTCAAACACATTCATTTTTGCCGAATATTCTTTCTCACAGACACTATTAATGAAAAATTAAATTTAAAGATAAATCGAAATAAGACAAAGGAAAGGACTAAGAAGACGTAACGACGTTATTGACAATGATTTCATAAAATAACAAAGTACTTAGATCCTTCTACTCGACGAAACAATCTCGCATCATACTTGCAAAAATATGTTGAAGATCTTTCTTGCTAAATCATTTCCACAACTCTTTCATCGTGGTTTGTAGGATCACCAATTAGATAAGTGCTCATATTGAATTGTGGTTCTGTGTTTATCAATTATGTATGTGTGTATGTATGTATGTATCATGTGAGGTGGTTGTTACAAGCAGTATTACCATCAGCTGAGCATATATTATTAATTGTTTAACGCTGTGTATGAGGTCGCAAGTTTTTTCCTATAATATTCAGTAGATGACTTTAAAACTGATCATATTCATTAATATTGCACAATTCTTCAGTTTTACAGAACAAAATAGAACAACGAATAAACAAATAAATAAAAAATCGATATTTCTTACTGTGGGAAACATTACCCACAAAGATAATTGATTCCTTCAGACAACTGAAAAATTCATGGAAGAGTTAAAAAGGCTATCAGTTACAATTCTGTATTTTCAAGGCAGTCACAAGATCAATTTATTATGATCTGATTTTAAATCATGTAAGTGAACGACTTGAACGAACGCAGAAATAATCTGTTGAGTATCTTGACGCAAGCTTTGTGGTACAGTAACCTTTGTCTATAAAGTTCAGAAAACTATAGCGGAGGAGGTCACACACACACACTCAGAGAGAGATAGAGAGAGAGAGAGAGAGAGAGAGAGATCTTATCAAAATCACGATACAAACTGGCCAAACACCCAGAAATAATCTGTAGTGTTTCTTGACGCAAGGCTTCCTGGTACGGTAATCGTCTCTTTAGAGTTCGGAGGTCAAACTAGAGAGAGAGGTCACAGAGAGAGAGAGAGAGAGAGAGAGAGAGAGAGAGAGAGAGAGAGAGAGAGAGAGAGAGAGAGAGAGAGAGAGAGATCCTATCAAAATCAAGATACAAACTGGCCAAATACCCAGAAATAATCTGTAGTGTTTCCTGACGCAAGGGCCAGTAATCATCCTCTATAAAGTTCAGAAAACTGTAGCGGAGGAGGTCACAGAGAGAGAGAGAGAGAGAGAGAGAGAGAGAGAGAGAGAGAGAGAGAGAGAGAGAGATCTTATCAAAATCAAGATACAAACTGGCCAAACACCTTCCCCCATGTTACGCGACGAAAAGCAAAAAGATCCTTTTGAGTGTTGCGGTACAAGGGATGGCGAGACCCCCTACAGGTAACCACAGGTAAGAGTGTCACCGAGTAATGTTCAAGCTCAGATGAACACGATTAACTACATAACTTCCACCTCTCTCTCTCTCTCTCTCTCTCTCTCTCTCTCTCTCTCTCTCTCTCTCTCTCTCTCTCTCTCTCTCTCTCTGTGGAGTCTCCCGCTCCTAAAGGTTCTCCTTACCTGGAATTCCAACTGCTTCTTCTTCTTCTTCTTCTTCTTCTTCTTCTTCTTCTTCCAGACCTCGAGTAATGCGTCATCATTATTCCGTAAAGGAATTTCTTCTTGTTTTTTATAGTTTTGAACTTTTCAGAAAACAGTTTTAAGCAGTTTCAGTCTCTTCCTTATTAATACTTTTCCCTTATATCGCTAATAATAATTATTTTCTTGGTGTGTAACATGGAAAATAAGATTAGTTACTTTTCATGAAATAATTTTCCCCCTTACTGGGAGTGTCGTCAGTGCACCTTGCATGGCGCACTGTAGGCATTGCTAAAGGGTATTTTCAGCGTCCCATCGGCCCCTAGCTGCACCAAGTGTTTAGCCTTTTACTTTACTTACACTCCCGCTTCCTTTCTTCAGTCCTGCTGTCCAACATCTCTAACTGTTACTTCTGAGTGCAGCTGTGGAGTTGTTTCTTAGTTTCATCTTTAGATCTCGTCCTATTTTTTTACTTTTTTTTCCTGTGCCTTCATTCCTCGTAGGGGGACAGTGCCGTCAGTGCACCTCATGCGGTGCACTGTAGGCATTACTTAAGGTTCTTTGCAGCGTGCCTTCGGCCCCTAGTTGCAACCCTTTTCGTTCCTTTTACTGTACCTCCTTTCATATTGTCTTTGTTCCATCTTACTTTCCACCCTCTCCTAACAAATGATTCGCAGTGCAACTGGGAGGTTTTCCTCCTGTTACACCTTTCAAACCTTTTACTCTCAGTTTCCATTTCAGCGCTGAATGACCTCATTGGTCCCAGTGCTTGGCCTTTGGCCTGAATTCCATATTCAATTCAATTCATTCCTGACGGCATGGTTACACAGCTAAGGATAATAATATTCTACAGTGTTTATCATCTTTCCACACCACAGCAGTCAACCCCCATAAATCCACCATTAACCCATTCACCCATTATTATAGTGACCGCTGAAGAAACCACACAGCCCATTCTTCCCATATATCCCTTCTCCCTCTCCCTGTCAACCTTCTCTGGCATTCTCTACCATTCGACCTCCTACAAGCTGTGGGTTTAAATGCCCAGCTCTCCATCTCTTTTTTACCTCCTCAGGTGGGTAGCGCCGTCAGTGCACCTCACGGGGTGCACTGTAGGCATCACTAGAGGTTATTTGCAGCGTCCCTTCGGCCCCTAGCTGCAACCCCTTTCATTCTTTTTACTGTACCTCCATTCATATTATCTTTCTTCCATCTATGCCCTACATGGGGGTAGTGCCGTCAGTGCACCACGCGGGGTACACTGTAGGCATTATTAAAGGTTCTTTGCAGCGTCCCTTCGGCCCCTAGCTGCTTTAACCCCTTTCATTCCTTTTACTGTACCTCCATTTATATTCTCTTTCTTCCATCTTGCTAATTAGCCTCTCCTGACAGTTATTTCACAGTGAAGCTGCGAGGTTTGCCTCTTGTTACACCTTTAAAACCTCCTTTATTCTCAATTTTCCTTTCAGCGCTGAATGACCTCGTAGGTCCCAAATCTTATGTTCATTATATTCCACCATCGTGGCTATAAACTACG
>NC_089761.1:29378143-29398143 GCF_040412425.1 Macrobrachium rosenbergii | reverse complement strand
CTCTCCGTATCACTTATTATTTTCGTCGATCTCGTAAGCGTGATTTCATCTCGCAGGAACCATGTCAGCGTTTTTGACCATTTGTCGAGGGTCAAGCCAGGGTCACCAATTGAATGCGGACGAAGAATCGAGAGATTGTTACGTACAAGGTCCAGAAATTACCTCAACAAGGCTGGGCGATATTCATCTCCGAATCCTTCGGTGGATCTTTTTCCTTCGCGAATTTTCTCCTACGTTTTCTATAATTTCTAATTCCTCAGATACGGGGATATCTTTTTTTTTCTTGTTTTTTTTTTTTTATTATCTCTGTTTTATCACGTAGTCTTTTGTTATAAGGTCGTGTGTTGGTTTTGCACTCGAAGATGGGAAATTCACAAGAGGTTTGCATATTATTATTATTATTATTATTATTATTATTATTATTATTATTATTCAGAAGATAAACCCATATTCACATGGAACAAGCATACAGGGGCCACTGACTTGAAATTCCAGCTTCCAAAGAATATGGTGTTCATTTGAAAGAAGTTATTAGAAGAGAGAGAGAAAAAAGATAAAATCATAAATTGATAAATAAATAGTTAAAAATGTGAATAGATTTCTAAAGTACAAGATGAATTGTTTTAGGGCAGTAATGCGTTGCTTCGTCACTAGAACTTTTTTTTTTTGTGAAATTTTACTCGTGATTTTAAGGGACATTTAATCAGTTTCTGCTTCCAAATTACCTTATCATTTTTAAACATGAAACACCGTTTTGAAAAGGGCATGTTACTAGGTTAAAAAATATCTGTGTTTGGATGGAGAACATGTAATATATAATGCATGTAAGTCTGCTCATAAATATATGTATATATATTCACTACAGTGCGGGTGTCTGTTAACAGTTTGGTGTTATGGGTGTTGCCAAACCACTCTTCCCAGACACTCATTAGGTTTTCTCAGTCAGCCTTGTAACACCAACCAGGCAATGCCTTCCCACGTCTTTGGATCTCCCCTTTCGCTCCTGTTTTCCCTGATTGGTTATTGGGCATTTATTAAGCTGTTTAGTAGTTCATAGCTCGGTAGGATTTAAAGTTACTTGTCATTTTACTGAAGGAGTTGACTGGTAACTAAGTCACATGACTGGGGACCAAGGTAAGCGAACAGGGATTGCCGTTTGTAATCACAATTACGAAGGAATTGACTGATGGTACGAAGAGTACACAGTAGCACGGTACTAAAGTATATTTCAGAAGTAAAAGTATATTTTATAATTATATTTAATAAGTATAGTTAATGAGTAGAAGTATGTTTAATAATTACATTTAATAAGTATATTTAATAAGCAAAGGTATATTTGATAAATACGTTTAATAAGTACAAGTATATTTAATAAGTATACTGATTAAGGAAAAGTATATTTAAGAAACACATTAATAAGCACAAGCATATTTAATAAGTATACTGATTAAGTAAAAGTATATTTAAGAAACACATTTAATAAGCACAAGCATATTTAATAAGTATATCGATAAAGCAAAAATATATTAATAAGTATATTGATAAAGTAAAAGTGTATTAATAAGTACATCGATAAAGTAAAAGCATATTAATAAAGTAAAAGTACACGTAATAAGTAAAAGTATATTTAATAAGCACACTGATTAAGTAAAACCTTATTTAGTAATTGTCAAGTATATTTAATAAGTAGAACATGAAAAAAAAATGAGAAAAGGGATAACACAAAAAAAAATAAAATAAAATAAAAGGAGAAGCAGACTTAGAGTACCCACCCGACAGGCTTCTTCTTCTTCTTCTTCTTCTTCTTCTTCTTCTTCTTCTTCTTCTTCTTCTTCTTCTTCTTCTTCTTCTTCTTCTTCTTCCCGACCTCGAGCAAATTCATGAAAATTTATGCAGTCGGCCGCTTTCCCCCCAATAATTCAATAATTCCCGGCGAAATTCCCCCACGTCTCTTAGCTGACGGAGATTATTGAATATGCGAGAATTTGAGAAATGGGCGACTGAGGGCAGCGTAAATAATAATGATGATGATGATGAGGACGATACCCAAGACAAGGAGTAATAGTGCCCTGTGTTTGCCATGCCCCGCAGCATGTTCGTTTGTGAGGGAGAATGTTATTATGTGTCGGAATTTATTTACAAGTAGATTTATGAGGGGGGAATGTGAGGTATTTGTCTTAATTTAGACGTGGAAAGTTGTTGGCGGCGGTAATGGCAGGTGCGTGGGGTGTTCGCGCTTGTTCCATATGAATAGGGGTCTTCATCTTCTGAATAATAATAATAATAATAATAATAATAATAATAATAATAATAATAATAATAATAATAATAACGGTGAAAGAACTCTACAGTGGTGTAGATGTAAATAATAATAATAATAATAATAATAATAATAATAATAATAATAATAATAATAATAGTAATAATAATAATGGTGAAGAAATCCACAGTGGTGTGGTTTTAAATATATAATAATAATAATAATAATAATAATAATAATAATAATAATGGTGAAGAAATTCACAGTAGTGTAGATGTAAATTTATGTATATAATAATAATAATAATAATAATAATAATAATAATAATAATAATAATAATAATAATAATAATAATTTGGTTCTTATTTACCTTTCTATTTAATACTTTTATCAGAATACGTGCTAACATTTACTATCATCACAAAATTGCAGTCCAAACTTTCGAATTCTTCTCGTCCACGCTTTCCCTGACTTCATCCTTTGCTTTTCTGAAGGACAGGCTAGACGAGGGAATCGGACTGTGGGTGTTTTATGAGTTTACAAGTGTAACTCATACACTTGGTATGGTTTTAAAGTGTTGCAACCTTTTGTAATTCACTTGTTAAGGTTTTAAAGTGTTGCGGCTTGTTGTAATACACTTGTTAAGGTTTTAAATTGTCGCTCCATGTTGTAATACTCTTGTTAATGTTTTAAAGTGCTGCAACATGTTGTAATACATTTGTTAAGGTTTTAAAGTGTTGCAGCTTGTTGTAATACACTTGTTAAGGTTTTAAATTGTCGCTCCATGTTGCAGTACACTTGGTAAGGTTTTTAAGTGTTGCAACATGTTGTAATACACTTGTTAAGGTTTTAAAGTGTTGCAACATGTCGTAATAAACTTGTTAAGGTTTTGAAGTGTTGCAGCATGTTGTAATATACCTGTTAAGGTTTTAAATTGTTGCAACATGTTGTAATACACTTGTTAAGGTTTTAAAGCGTTGCAACATGTCGTAATAAACTTAAGGTTTTCGAGTGTTGCAGCATGTTGTAATACACTTGTTAAGGTTTTAAATTGTTGCAACACGTCGTAATACGATTGTTAAGGTTTTCATATGTTGCAACATGTTGTAATAAACTTGTTAAAGTTTTAAAGTGTTGCAACATGTTGTAGTAAACTTGTTAATGTTTTAAAGTGTTGCAACATGTAATAACATGTAATACACTTGCTGAAGTTTTTTAAAGTGTTGCAACATGTTGTAATACACTTGTTAATGTTTTAAAGTGTTGCAACATGTTGTAATACACTTTTTAAAGTTTTAAAGTGTAGCGACATGTGTAATACACCTGTTAAAGTTTTAGTGTTGCAACATGTCGCATGTAACACTTAATCTAGCTCTTCTTTTTAACCCGTGAAATCCATCATGGAAACAAACACCACAGTTAATACAGAACCGTCATCCATCACCGTATTTTGTAGCTCAAAAGTTCTAAACTCTATAATATATTTAACAAGCGAAAAATGGTTGAAAAACATACACATTAGAGTATAGTGCTAAGCCTCAGGGCGTTCCAAAATACAGTGCAGCATATGAATCACATTTCTCTCGTTGTGAAAATAGAAAATATATGCAGAATTTATTCGAACACTTCTCCCCTATTCATGAAAGGGCCCCAGTTTAGGGTACCAGCGAAGCCATATTTCTCGATCCAAATAACACGAATGTCGAGCGGTGGGTATTCGGGTGGGGTATTTGGGTTCCTGTTGGCCCGAGGTACACGTCTGCCATTAGATTTACAGTACGGCGATGGTGCGGAAGACTTAGAGAGCATGATATTTTCCGAGCGTTTAAGGAGCTGTATGAGGGAGATTGTTTCGTGGTACCTTGTAATTTTGCGCAATTTATTGGTGCTCTAAATCTCCATATAACGGATTTCTTTTAAAGGCATCGTGAATATAACGGATGGCGTTGTCAGAATTTTGTTTATTTATTTTGTTCCCTATCTATTCGTTATGTACTTTAAAGAAGGTGCTTTTGCTGATTTATTCTGTGGTACTTTTAGAACCTCTGGAGTGGCTACGATGGATCAGGACATGGAGTTCGGAAGGGCATTTTAAACGGAAATATTATGGAGCATTGCTGATTGCGCACAGAAAGTATCTAGAAATAATGGCTGTTTTATTGAATGAATTCGACAACAGTGGTCTGCGATATAACAAATGGAACCTAATAATATCATTTATATATATATATATATATATATATATATATATATATATATATATATATATATATATATATATATATATATATATATATATATATATATATATATATATATATATATATATATATATATATATATATATATATATATATATATATATATATATATATATATATATATATATAATGTGCGTTGTTATGTACGTATGTTAATATGCACACGTCTTATTATAACTATATACGTACTAATATTATCGTCGTCAACAGAACTTTCATTTAAACGCTTATATAAGTTAAGGAATCCAAAAACTAATGAGTTTTTATTATATAAATATAGAATATTTAATACGACACCATTTGCCCTTCTAGAAGACTCTCGAATGATGTACCGATCACATAGATAAGAAATAAATAAATAGATAAATAAATAAATAAGTAGATAAATAAATAAATATATATATAAACAAATGGGTTTTTATGAAAAATATAGAATATTTAATACGATACTATTTGCCCTGCTAGAAGACTTTCGAGTGATGTACCGACCACATAGGTAACAAATAAATAAACAGATAAGTAGATAAATGTACAACTATATAAATAAATAAATAAATAAATAAAGCAACCGTTTAGCAGTCCCCACCAGAGAAGCGTGTGACAAGGTGCCGTCATCCTCTCTTAGAGGGAAAACTCATGAAGTTTTCTCCGGCCTGTCACCAAAGGGTATGGCTAAGAAGCTGTCACGTTGCGTCACTTCCTTTTCCTTTGTCTTTCCTTCTCCGAAAAAGTGAAATAATTTAGGAGGCATTTCACTGCGCCATTATTTTAGGTATGTGGACTTTAATCGCCGTTGAATTTAGTCCTGGAAAAGAAATTAGTTTCCATAAGAATGTTAGGGGTAGCTAAGATGTCATAATTTGCGGAATATTATTATTATTATTATTATTATTATTATTATTATTATTATTATTATTATTATTATTATTATTATTATTATTTTGTTCTAAAGGGTCCACAATAACACAATTGTTAAAGGCTCGAGTATCATTTTATATTATTGTGGACTCTTTAGAACATTTATGAACGGTCGTGGTAGAGAGTTTTTCTCCCAATTATTATTATTATTATTATTATTATTATTATTATTATTATTATTATTATTATTATTATTAGTAGTAGTAGTAGTAGTAGTAGTAGTAGTAGTATTTCTACAAATTATTAAATATTTATGTGAAGAAGTCTATAAGATGTTTAAATTGGCTTAGCAAACCTCCTCAGAGCTGACTTTCCATACTGAAAATAAAAGAGAGAAAATAGCACTTAAACATAAACACGTTTATGTTTTAAGTGATCACATAAACATGTTTATGTGAGTGCTTGAATCAGTTTTCAGTGCACCACAAAAACAATCTTAAAAAAATGATCTAAGAAAGAACCTCACTTTTTTTTATTAATATGTGTCACCTATCTTTGCTTACGGTTGTATGATAGCATATATTTAAAAGACCTCTTTATATATTGAATTTTACCAGAATTTGAACTGAAGTACTTGTGAGCATTCAGAAATGTTCAGAATCGTTTTGAAATTGAATTTATATCCTGTCAAGTTTTACACGCAGAAAAACTCTACTTGTCAACGCTGAGTTCTTCAGTCGTAATAGCTAATATATAATTCTGTTTAACGAGAAAAATAATTCAGGCTTGAATCGGTGTCCAAAACGAAGTTAAATCCAACATGCTTGAAATGACAGGCCATTGAAAGTAGGATTTAAAATGGCTGTTGATAACATTACTAGATAATGATTAAGCTGGGTACTAATAACGTTGGATTAAGAAGAGGGTTTAGACCGAGTAATTATAGTTCAAAGGAACCTCCAGACTGAATAATGATAGGCGCTGTTAGCGCCTAAAATCCGAATGATAGAGTGTCGGGCTACTCTCTCTCTCTCTCTCTCTCTCTCTCTCTCTCTCTCTCTCTAATAACGTAGGGACCAAGTGCTCTCTCTCTCTCTCTCTCTCTCTCTAACATCATTAGGGACCAAGTGCTCTCTCTCTCTCTCTCTCTCTCTCTCTCTCTCTCTCTCTCTCTCTCTCTCTCTCTCTCTGTCTAATAACGTAGGGACCAAGTGCTCTCTCTCTCTCTCTCTCTCTCTCTCTCTCTCTCTCTCTCTCTAGTATCATTAGGGACCAAGTGCTCTCTCTCTCTCTCTCTCTCTCTCTCTCTCTCTCTCTCTCTCTCTCTCTCTGACATCATAGGGACCAAGTCCTCTCTCTCTCTCTCTCTCTCTCTCTCTCTCTCTCTCTCTCTCTCTCTCTCTCTCTCTTGTCGTCCTCGGATTCCAAAACTTACTTTAGAAACGGAAGGCAAAAATCCTTTAATTGATACCTTGAGGTGGGCGCCGGTAGAAATATGGGCGGTGTGGTAAACAAGTAATGGGTAGTTATGGAGATGGGTAATGTGGGCTAATGACAGACCCCTTCATACCGCCCACACTCTCCCTGTCAATCACCCCCATGTCAACCTGCCACGCCCTGTCAACGCCTGTCAACGCGGGGTCACACGGCGGGCGGCCGCGCCGTACCCACCCCAAGGGACCGAGAAGTAGGGAATGAGCGAAAGGTAAGAAGGGAGGGGAGGGGGCAGGAGAAGTGGAATAAGGGCGCCTTGAGACTCGAAGGGGGAATTAGGAGCCAAGGCATAGAATGAAAAGTAAGGATATTAGAATGTAAAGATAATTGTAAAAACGCCTTGGGTATTTTCTTAATCAACCAAGAAAGGATTAAGGCAAAATTGGGATGATATGGTTATGATTCATTGGAAATATCATTATGAAAATTATGGTGGAAAGACGAATAAGAAGCTTATTTTTTTTTCATATTTATTTAGGAAAGTACACAGAGACAGATAAACGTCAAAGTGAAAAAACCAATAAGTATATTTTTGGTATTTATTTAGGAAAGCAGACGGGGAGACATTCATTCGTTTTAGTCAGCTAAGTTTGATTTAAAGCTCTCCACCAGTTCCTTAGAAAATATGTAAACACTTCATCTTGATTGGAAGAATTAATCATTACTGAATTGGACCTGTCTGTGATTGAATGAAATATCGTTTTTGATGTTATTCTCTCTCTCTCTCTCTCTCTCTCTCTCTCTCTCTCTCTCTCTCTCGTCTTCCTCTGTGATTGAATAAAATTTAGTTTGTGATGTCATTTTCTCTCTCTCTCTCTCTCTCTCTCTCTCTCTCTCTCTCTCTCTCTCTCTCTCTCTCTCTCTCTCTCGTCGTCGTCCTCTGTGATTGAGTGAAATTTAGTTTATGATTCTCTCTCTCTCTCTCTCTCTCTCTCTCTCTCTCTCTCTCTCTCTCTCTCTCTCTCTCTCTCTCTCTCTCGTCGTCCTCGGATTACAAAACTTACTTTGGATACGGAAGACAAAACTCCTTTAATTGATACGTAAAAGTAAGCACGACAAAAATAACTTCCTTCTATAATGTCAGTTTGTGTCGGGAAGTTGATATGCATTTTGATTAATATCATCTTTCCGAGTTTCATTTGTTCTTTATTTCATACCACTATAATGATATATTTATGTGCCATTCGAAAAAATTATTTTAGCATAAACATATTTATTGATAATGAGGTGGTACCGTAGGAATGATCCAACAATACTGTTCTTTTTTCGAAGGTATTGCAAATTTAAGATATATATATATATATATATATATATATATATATATATATATATATATATATATATATATATATATATATATATATATATATATATATATATATATATATATATATACATACAGTATATATATGTATGTATATATATATATAGATACATACATAGATTCATAAATACATAGAGCGATAGATAGACAGACAGACAGACAGACAGACAGACAGACAGATAGATAGATAGATAGATAGATAAACTTGTTTGTTTGTTTGTTTGCCATATAGATATGTATACGTTTGTGTTTGACAGTCACGTTTTAGGTCAAGGCTATAAGATACTTGGATTATTTCTTACGGCTCGTTGATGTCTCCTTAGTTTCATAATATCCTCTTCGGCCTTCATTATTATAAAGCTGATTTTAGGGGAAGCTTCAGAAAAAACCAGTTTTTGGATTGAAAATTTTTGGTTTTGTATATTTTTTTCCGATTTAAAAAAAAAACTGGTAGGTTTTTTCCTACTTTAAAGGTCCCGTTCTTAAAATGAGAAATTGCATCGAAGAGTTAATGATATAGCTGTAAAACCCGTACTGAGGTCGGTATCGCTTCCGGCTATATATATACAAATATATGTATGTGTATATATATATATATATATATATATATATATATATATATATATATATATATATATATATGTATGTATGTATGTATGTATATATATAGATAGATAGACAGATAGTTTGAGTAGTCTGCGATGCATTAAATTGCTGCATTAAATTGCTCCAGTAAATGCACCCGACACAAACTGCTCATTTTTGCCTGCTCACGTGATTTATGGCCTTTCGTCTCCCGAGCGACAATTTATCGATGGGAGGCCTAATCGCCGCCGTAGATCACGGTGATATATTATGTAAATCGACGGGGAATGTGTTTGTTCGGTGCGTTTCATACACCGAAAGCCGTACGGGCAATTGGCCGATCATCAACGGGTTAAGTGGCAGGCGGTAAACGCCATATTAATGGTCGAGTACCGAGGCGAACGTTTTCCCAGGAAACGTATTACTCGGAGTACAGAGGAAAACGTTTTCGAAGGAGACTTACTCCTGTTAGTTTTCGCTCATTATAGCCGTCATTACTGTCGGGACGTCTGCTCATTATTTGGGTAAATACGCCCGGATGTGATGGGAAGTGGGCGAGATGGATGATTTGTGGGGAGTTGGTTGAAATTGTAAACAGTGGCTTGAGTGTGTTTTATTCTCCTTTATTGCTTCATTTCCAATTTCTTCTTATTGACCACTGTTTTGAGTTCCATTTGCTGTTTGTGGGATAATAATAATAATAATAATAATAATAATAATAATAATAATAATAATAATAATAATAATATCCTTTGAGAGTATGTTCTGTTTTCTTTGACAGCTTTGTTTACAGCTTCTGCTAATTGTCCCTTTACTGAGTCCCGTCTGTTGTTTTTTTACAATAATAATAATAATAATAATAATAATAATAATAATAATAATAATAATAATAATAATAATAATCCTATTATGATACAGTACGCAAAATAAAGACGCGCGAGATAAAAAGTTATAATAATGAACTGTTACACCGAATGATTGCAGACAACAGCAACAGCAACAACAACAATAATAATAATAATAATAATAATAATAATAATAATAATAATAATAATAATAATAATAATGATAATAATTTATTAATCACTGAATGATAGAAAGTATGTAAATATGAATGCCTGAGCCAGAATTTTGTTATTATGGTAATGTTAGATTACGACAAGATGGCCCCAGGGACGTTACGTACCGCCTTGAAATGTCGGACCAATGTTCCGTTTTCCTGCATACTTGAATAGGACCAGTGGTAAAAGATGCTCTCGCCCGGGTTGGACGACGGCAAGTCTAAACGTGGTGCTTATTAATCGTAGACTATGGTTATCAGACACGGTAAAAATAAATATTGACACACATTAGGTTTTATATATTCGGGGTGAAGCATATTCACTTATTTAAAATCTTGTATTCACTACATACATACATATATATATATATATATATATATATATATATATATATATATATATATATATATATATATATATATATATATATATACATATTCATTCGTTACTATTCACATTGAATATTTTTTTTAGAAAATTAAGGTACTTTCATTAAATGGGGTTACTTCAGGAGAGAGAGAGAGAGAGAGAGAGAGAGAGAGAGAGAGAGAGAGAGAGAGAGAGAGAGAGAGAGATCTCACTAATAATGCCTTCATTTTTCAGTTTCATCTTGGCAGATGTTTGTGTATGTGTGTATGCGTGTCCATATACGCAGGCCATTGTGTTTTAAAAGTCCGTGTTCATGGGCTGTGATCAATTTTTGGGAAGGGAACAACTGGTAAACCCTATTGTGCCTCTTGTGTATGGAGTGATCCAGCTAAACTAGGCAAGGGGCATGGGTCTAGCAACCTCACCCCAGATTGCCGAAGACCGGAGATATTTAATCATCCAGAAATCGAGAATGCATGACGGATTACTGCTTTTATTTCTACCACTCTTATACCTTTCCTTCAATCTTCATTTCTCGTTACAAGTGACTCTGGTGGTCATCACGTCAATAATCATTGCCATTACTATTATAATGAGTGTCATCACATGAGTGATGATGGCAGTGCTATTATCGTTTTAGCACTGTCATTTGATTCTGCTGCCATGCGTATTGCACCATTACCGTGATCGCCACCATGTCACGCCGCGATGGTAGTGTTTTCCATTGTGCTTGTATTCATAGCATCCAAAACTGCAGTTTTATTTTTGAAGGCAGCTGTACGGATGTCATTGAGTCTCAGATTGATTTTCTGTATTGGGGATGATTCTCTCTCTCTCTCTCTCTCTCTCTCTCTCTCTCTCTCTCTCTCTCTCTCTCTCTCTCTCTCTCTCTCTCTCTCTCTCTTTAATTCACGAATGTCATTGAGTCTCAGATCGATTTTCTGTATTGAAGATGATTCTCTCTCTCTCTCTCTCTCTCTCTCTCTCTCTCTCTTAATTTATGAATGCCATTAAATCTGAGATGAACCTCTCTCTCTCTCTCTCTCTCTCTCTCTCTCTCTCTCTTAATTCACGTTTGCCATTAAGTCTGAGATCTGTTTTCTGTATTCAAGATGAGTCAGTCTCTCTCTCTCTCTCTCTCTCTCTCTCTCTCTCTCTCTCTCTCTCTCTCTCTCTCTCTCTCTCTCTCTCAAATTTACGCTGCCTAGACTTATTGCGAAGCGGCTTTGCTCTGTCATTCTTACTTCTTCATTTCGTCTCCTGATTTTTTTTTTTTTTTTTGATAAATCGTGATTATTATTTCGAGGTTAATTGAAAACCTAATCTACCGTTGCATTATTACATTATCCTGCTTCCGTCGGAGGTGTTCTGTTTTCGTTAATGTGAATTTTTTTTTTATGGAAAGGAAATTATTTCGATGAGTGTCATGGCTTCGTGATTTGAGATTTCGTTGATTTTTTTGTGCCTTTTTTTTGCGAGTGATTATCTAAATGTGTTATTTGAAATGACCCTTTGTTTAGCAAAGAAGGATAAGTTTTTTTTATTAAGTTTTTTTTATTTTGTAAGTCGAGTGTGACACTGAGTGCCATCTAAACTGATTGACTGTCGTGGGTATTTAGTTGTTCGGGTATTGAAAGCTGAGAATTTTATTTTGAGTTTAATTGAGGTATTTTTAGTAGTAGTATTCTTGATAGGAATGATAACAGTAATTAAAATAATTAGGGTGTTCATTATTATTATTATTATTATTATTATTATTATTATTATTATTATTATTATTATTATTATTATTCATTGTTTCCGTTACTATTATTGTCGTTCGTGTTAAATACTTGAAAAAGAACAAAGAGGTTTGAAAATCATTCATTGTTTTAGCGTTACTACAATTTATTTTTCTCTTACGACAGCGGCATTTTCTTAGTCAGAGGCATCCGTCGTAAAGTATGAGTCAGTTTTGGTTTGTTTGTCGTTTCTGTAGTTTGTCATTTTGACAAGTAGTGGGCCAAACGCTCATGTTTCGTTAGTGGTCAGTTCCAGTCTGCTGGAAACAGGAACATCGGTTTGCTTTGAGTTTTTGAAATGCTATTATTATTTCCCAGTAGGACCACCAGACGCCCTTGTTCCACCATCCAGAAATAGTTTCCTTATTGCTGGAAACAAGAACAACGGTTTGCTCTCAGTTCTTAGAGTCCTGCCGATTTGACCCAATTGGATCAAGCGCTTATGTTCCAGCAGAGTTAGTTTCCAGTAGACTGGAAATACGGACATCGATTTGCTTTGAGTTTTTGGAATCCTTTCACATTGTCCCAATTAGACAACCAGAAGCTCATGTTCCACTATCCAGAGATAGTTTCCATTTTCTGGAATCCTGTCCGTCTGTTCCAGCTGGACCACCAGAAGTTCATGTTTCAAATTCCGAGGTAGTTTCCAGTACACTGGAAACACGAACATCGGCTTGCTTTGAATTTTTGGAATCATGACATTTTGTCTTAATGGGACCACCAGAAGCTCATGTTCCACCCTCCAGAGATAGTTTCCATTTTCTGGAATCCTGTCCGTCTGTTCCAGTTGGACCACCAGCAGTTCGTGTTTGAAATTCCGAGGTAGTTTCCAGTACACTGGAAACATGAACATCGGTTTGCTCTTAAGTTTTGTCATTTTGTCTCAATAGGACCACCAGAAGCTCATGTTCCACCATCCAGAGATGGTTTCCAGTACACTGGGAACGGGAGCATTGGTCACAGAGGGCGAGCGCACCACCATAGTGAAATTGAAGCTCTGACATTGAGGCAAATTGCAGCCTCGTCTGCGATCATCGTATTATTGATGGTGATCATAGGGCTTTTAAGTGACGACTACAGTCTTTATAGTATTGCCACAGCGATTTAGAATATTACTACTGAGGGGATCTCAACAATTTTCTACTTCAGCGCTTCGCCGCGTGTAAAACTACCGGTTCCTTTGGTGCAGATTACTTCGGGAACAGTCGTCGGAGAATGAAGTGACTCCGCAGAGCACAGTAGTTATCGGTCTAATCCCCCTCCATTTTTAGCGAAAATTTGCTATTCTATGACGCAGGTCTTGCACAAATTGCGCAGACATCTATCCGGCGTGGTGTCCTGAGAAGATTGAGTACGGCTCCGCTTTCACAGAATGGTACAGTAACGACTTACTTTGTAGAAGAAGAAGAAGTAGAAGAAGAAGAAGACCATCACAGTCACCTCTCAGTAGCAGAAGCCCGCTGACGACCTTCCAGAACTATTCATCAGGCCCCGATATCTCGCGCGTTATGGCGGAAAATTTCACCTTTTCCACCTGTGTTCATTTGGCTCCCAAAATGATTGAAAAAAAAAAGAGAGAGAGAGAGAGAGAGAAGAGATGATATTTATAACGTCATGCGTGGGCTGGAAGGGAGGCGATATCTGGGCCGTATATCATCCTTATGCGAACATTTGTCCGGTAATGGTAGATGCCGGTAGTACTGTCATCGGAATAAGCTAATGGCCGGATATGATAAAAAGAAATTGAGGCAATAAAACCGCGTGATGTACGACATTATAAACGCTATGATAACAGACCGCTGGTGACACATGGCGTATTAGGGCGAGTGTATATCAATGTTCACTTTGATTACCAGATGGCGGCTAAAATGACACGTTTTTCCTGTACCCTAAAAATGGAAGGAGTTGCACATCCTGCCCCTTTTGGGCAATCTCTCGGGTGACAGTGGCAAAAAGACCCGTCGTGTTATCATCTCGTAAGCACCCTCCTCCTCCTGTCCTTTCCCCCCCACCTCTCCTCTTCCCCCTCCACTCTCTCTCTCTCTCTCTCTCTCTCTCTCTCTCTCTCTACAGTATTTTCTCCTTTCCTTCCCCAGGGCATGGGGATGAAGAAAAAGAAGATGATGATGATGTTGATGATGATGATGATGATGATGATGATGAGGAGGAGGAGGAGGAGGAGGAGGAGGAGGAGGAAGAAAAGAAGGAGAAGACGAGAAAGAGGAACAGCAGGAGAAGACGAAAATGAAGAAGAAGAAGAGGAGGAGGAGGAGGAGGAGGAGGAGGAGGAGGAAGGAGAATACGAGGATGAGGGACAGAAGAAGAAGCAGAAGAAGAAGACGAGGGGACAGCAGAAGAAGAAGAAGAAGAAGAAGAAGAAGAAGAAGAAGAAGAAGAGGAGGAGGAGGAGGAGGGAGGGAAGGGGTATTGAGGACGGAAGCGTTAGTTACCACGACTCGCGATTCTTTCGTTTTTCCGTCCGTAAGTTTCGTGAGTTGCAGCTACTGTTCGAAAAGTGGTCCCCCTTTTTTTTTTTTTGTTTCTATTTTGACGCCTTTGTTTTGTCGTCTTTTTTTTTTTTTTTACGACGCTTTGTCTGTCCGTCTTTGTTTGGGGGTGTTGTCTGTTTTTTTTTTTTGTTGGACTGACTTTCCTCAATATACGAATTAGACTCAGTGACCTTCGCTTTGTTTATGCCACTTTACTTAAGCGTCTGGGGGAAAAAGAAGTATTTCTTTGTGTGTTGGGGAGGATTTTTTTTCTTATAATTATACCTCAGGAGATATTGAAACATTTCCTCTTTTATTCTTTAAATTGCAAGGCTAAAACTTCATTAGGTTTTGCGACGTCAAATTGCATAATTAAGATTAATTTTCCGGACCATTTCTCCTGTTGAATCTTCAGGAAAGGTTTGATGTCACTTACATTTACGTTTTGTTATGTTTCATATTTTCGTGTTCTTGGAGAGAGAGAGAGAGAGAGAGAGAGAGAGAGAGAGAGAGAGAGAGAGAGAGAGAGAGAGTAGAAGCTCTTTATGAGTATGAATTTCTTTAGAAATTTGCACCTTACAATTTTAATAACTGTGAATATTGTTTTGACGTATGTACATAAACTAATGTCTGAATGCAGGCAATTCTACCGCAGTGCTGTACATTGCCCTCATTAATAAGAAAGAAATTCCTTTTATGTGGCAAATATAACAGATAAATTGACGGTAATTTATCTTTTTCTTTATATGGAAGAGAGAGTTCATTTTCTTCACTCACAGTGGATGTTATCTTCGACAAAAATAGCCCCAATAAATCACGATTTACTTCATAGCGATGTGCTTTAATGTTACCGGATATTTATCTTTACACTTGAGCTGCAGATTCGTAAGAAATTCCCAGCGGATTAAGTATATTTCATTATTATTATTATTATTATTATTATTATTATTATTATTATTATTATTATTACACTAATAACTTGTTAAGAAATATACTGATATTAAAATATGAAAGCGTAAAGATGTTGGGGGCATTACACGGTGAATTCAGGAATTTAGTGTCATCTCTCTCTCTCTCTCTCTCTCTCTCTCTCTCCATTTATCATCTTGATTTATATCCGCGTACGGTGATAGAAAACTCACGACACGAAAGGCGTCGCTCGCTCTCTCGCTCCTTGGGGGCGAAAATTGTTTTGTCCCCAAATAAAAAAAACAATTGCTGTTTTTTTTTTTCACTTCCCTTTTATTTAAGGAGACGAACTTTTTTTTTATGCATTCCCTTCCAGATCCGTCTCGTTTTTATGGACGGGATCCATCCAGTTTTCCTTTTTAGTTTTCTGAAATGAAAACTATTGTGCCGGCTTTGTCTGTCCGTCCGCACTTTTTTCTGTCCGCCCTCAGATCTTAAAAACTGCTGAGGCTAGAGGGCTGCAAATTGGTACGTTGATCATCCACCCTCCAATCATAAGTCATACCAAATTGCAGCCCTCTAGCCTCAGTAGCTTTTATTTTATTTAAGGTTAAAGTTAGCCATAATCGTGCTTCTGGCAACTATATAGGATAGCCCAACACCGGGCCGCAGTTAGTTTCATGGGCCGCGGCTCATACAGCATTAACCCAAGACCACCGAAAGATTGCTCTATTTTCGGTGGCCGTGATTATACGCCGTACAGAAAACTCGACTGCGCCGAAGAAACTCCGGCGCATTTTTTACTCGTTTTTTTTCGAATGCCTTCATTTGCATGGAGGGGGAGTTTATGACGCATGCGCGTACGAGCTCTTTAGTTCCACCCACCTTTTAGTGTCGGTGTAACGCGATATATTTGTCGAAGTAAATTGGCGTCGCAATTGGGACTCATTTTGTCGTCGGAAGCGTCATTATCGGCTCCGGAAAGATCTACTTATGATGAGTAAAATTTACTCTGTTAACTTGGGAAAGTTTCTCTTTTGTTTTCCTTTTCCATTTTTTTATTATATTTCTCTGCTTCCGCTTTCGCTTGTTAGCGTTCGGTTGTCGTTAGGAAAGGATGAGATAGATAGATAAATAGATAGATAGATAGATAGATAGATAGATAGATAGATAGATAGATAGATAAATAGAGTAACAGTCCAGCGAATCGAAGATTAAACTGTGGAGTCAAAAATTCAAGTTATCTGTCTTCTTATTTTGAGATATTTATGATAGTTCACAGTTGAATTATGTTAACGTTCTGGTATTCTAGAGTAGCTTACACAACGTTCTGACATTCTAGAGTAGCTTACACAACGTTCTAGCATTCTAGAATAGCTTGCACAACGTTGTAGCATTCTAGAATAGCTTACACAACGTTATGATATTCAAGAGTAGCTCACACAACATTATAGTATTCTAGAATAGCTTGCTCAGCGTTCTAGTACTTTAGAATAGCTTACTCAAAGTTGTGGTAATCAAGAGTAGCTTACACAGCGTTCTAGCATTCTAGGACAGCTTACTCAACGTTCTAGCATTCTAGAATAGCTTACTCAACGTTCTAGCATTCTAGAATAGCTTGCACAACGTTATGGTATTCAAGAGTAGCTTACACAACGTTCTAGCATTCTAGAATAGCTTACTCAACGTTCTAGCATTCTAGAATAGCTTACTCAACGTTCTAGTATTCTAGAGTAGCTTACCTAACTTTATTTCAGCTCTAAAGTGTAGTTTTTGTATCTTGCATCCAGACTCACCTCTTCTCATATATGTCACCACTTCTGACAAAATCAAATAATTACAGTCTTCCAGTTTTTCAACAATCTTTAGGAATGAGGTTGTTGGCCCTAAGTCTTTTTTCTTGACCACAGCAGATGGGGATACCCATTTTCAGCTGGGTGGACTGGTGGGTGGTAGGATCAAGCTAATTGATACCAGCGCTTCATCATTCATCCATTCATCGTGATGCGGGCTGTGGGATCGGTACATCCATGTTTAATATACGAGTATATATATATATATATATATATATATATATATATATATATATATATATATATATATATATATATATATATATATATATATATATGTCGTGGTTGTGCATTCATTTACTTAAGGTTGTTTCTCTTTGGTTATTCTACAGTTTTCTGTATCAATGTAGCAACTTTATTTAAGAAGTTATTTTGGGAATAACATTGGTATTTTGACCCCTCATTATTCTATGAATACGTTGTTATTTAATACTTTACCTTTTATTGGATTTTTACTTCTGTAATACGTCTACTAATATTTAGCCTGTTTCAGTTTTTGTTCCGTATTTACCATAAATGCACATCAGCATTTTATATTAATTGCACAGCTTCCCTTACATTCTTGTCTTGAGAGATTCTCTCTCTCTCTCTCTCTCTCTCTCTCTCTCTCTCTCTCTCTCTCTCTCTCTCTCTCTCTCTCTTTCAGTTAGCAAAACCAATTTTCGCGTAACAGTTTTAAGTTCTCTCTCTCTCTCTCTCTCTCTCTCTCTCTCTCTCTCTCGTTCTCTCTCTCTCTCTCTCTCTCTCTCTCTCTTAGAGCAAGAGAAACGCTCCCAAGGCAATCATCTGTGGGAGTATTAAGCATGAGCGGCCCCCCCACCGAGGACTCCATAATGTGTGGGCGTCACGCCCTAACGTAGTGTGCGGAATGACTTCGGGGGTGGTATACACTCCTCTTTCACCCCTTCCATTCCGCGCGGTCCTACAAATCTCCCCCTACGTTTTTGTCTTGTTTTCTTTTCAATTTTTTTATATATATCTTTTTCTACTGTAAGTTAATGTGTGTGGGGGGGGGGGGTTAGTGTACCGCTGCTTACTGATTTATTTGTGCTTGTTAACTTTTACGTTTTAGTTTTCTGTAAAAGAAAACTGTTGTGCCGGCTTTGTCTGTCCGTCCGCACTTGTTTGTCCGCCCTCGGATCTTAAAAACTACTGAGGCTAGAGGACTGCAAATTGGTATGTCGATCATCCACCGTACAATCATCAAACATACCAAATTGCAGCCCTCTAACCTCAGTAGTTTTTATTTTATTTAAAGTTAGCCATAATCGTGCTTCTGGCAACGGTATAGGATAGGCCACCACCGGGCAGTGATTAAAGTTTCATGGGCCGCGGCTCATACAGCATTATACCAAGACTATCGAGAGATAGATCGATTTTCGGTGGCCTTGATTATACGCTGTAGCGGCTGAACAGAAAACTCGATTGCGCCAAAGAAACTTCGGCGCATTTTTTACTTGTTTGTTTTGAGCTTTGTTGTATTTATGTTTGCGTATTTGTGTATTCGTAGGCATAAATGAAGCCTGCTCCATGAATAATTAGTGTAAGTCGGTATAAATAGATAATTAAAGCTTACTTGAAGTTTTGGCCCATGGATTTCATTTAGAGAAGCCTGACAGACCTATGGAACAATTGTGATAATAAAATGGATACTCATTTTATGGAACATTCTCGCTAATCCATCTCTCTGGTGTGTATGTAGTTTGACGTGCTGTTGATGAGCCTTCTCTGTTAGTACAGCTAAAGTATGAGTGTTGGAGCGAATTTTGTTATCATTTTTCCAGCCACCCCTTGTTAAGGGAAACGTCAAGATATATGTTTATATATATATTTATATTTATATATATAAATATATATATATATATATATATATATATATATATATATATATATATATATATATATATATATATATATAAAATCAGTAAGCTAAAACGTCCTTAATATCCAATTCGCTCTACCTCGAAATAATATATTTTCATATATGTTACCGAAGGGAATTTTTTCGTTGATAATAAGTTCGTCGTCATGTGGGCTCGAACCAGCGAAGGACAAGAACTCACTACACGTTCAACATGGCAGAGGTGAGTGGATATCGTCTCCAAATACAAACAACTGTGTTCGACGGGGATTTGTACATTGGAGCCGATATCCACTTATACCTCACTTGCTGGCCGTGTGGGTTAATGCGTCCACTGTAGTCCTGAGTTCTTGTCCTTCGCTGGTTCGAGCCCACGGGACGACGAACTTATTATCAACGAAAAATTCCCTTCGGTAACATATATGAAAATATATTATTTCCGAGGTAGAGCGAATTGATATTAAAGACGTTTGTAGCTTACTGATTGTATATGAATCACGGTGATGTGATAAAGTCATATATATATATATATATATATATATATATATATATATATATATATATATATATATATACATACACACATATACATATATATATACACACACATACATATTACATGCATGCACGTATGTATATACAGTAAATACGTAAGTCTCACGTATTATCATTGCATCCCGGGGCGGAAAATTCTCTCAGGCATGCAAGATGAAGATGAGGAAGGCATTAATATCAAACTTCCCACCTCGATCTCAGCAGAAGTGTGACAGCCAGTGTCTCGGAGTTGTAGTTATTAGTTACTGAGAATTACTTATCCGTCAACATTCCGATTCGTTCTGGGGAGTAAAGATAAAAATGAAATTTCTGAGAGGTTTTCTCTCCTCCTCCTCCTCCT
>NC_089761.1:29370643-29375643 GCF_040412425.1 Macrobrachium rosenbergii | reverse complement strand
GCCTGGGCATAAATATACCCCCACCTTATCTATCACCTGCTGAATTGGGTCATTCGCATGTCACTGCAATGTTCATCGTTTATTCAGACAACGTAATCCCCTAAAAACCCCATCCCCCCCCCACCCCCAGCCCCCGGTTACCGACCTCATCCGATTCTCCATGTGGAGATTACTAAGTGGCCTGATGCCAGCCGCTAATTCGGACTCCTTGGGGGCTCCAAGAGAGCCCCCGTAGTTTCGATAACTGGAGACGCATGTAAATAAAGAGGGCTGACTGCCCAGGCTATCGGCTCTCCGACTGCTTTCCAGACATCTTTGGTCTTCCAGAGGTGTTTTTCCAGGATTTTAAGGCTGGAAATGATGTTTATTTCATGAAATAACGTTCGATGAAGATTCTAAGACCTTGGAAGCAGTTAAATAAAGTCCCGTTGTTCAGATAAATCTCTGGGAATCCGGTGAGCTCGGCGCCATCTTGAAATTTTCGACCCGATACGATATTGCCATCTTACTGGGCCCTGATTCCCTCCTCTTATACCTCCATAGTAGCCTCGACGGGGGACATTGACCCCCTTCGGTGCCCCCCCGTCGGACTGGTTCGTTAAATTGGTCATTAAAGGTCGTCGGAGAACGGCGCTGAAGGGGCTTAATTGTCTGGTTTGGCCCGGCCTCTCATGTGATTGAATCTGTGAATATATTTTGCTCCGTATGATATTTGTTTCTCTGTTGGAGCGATTGCTGTTTATTGCTCGTATTTCTGCTACTGTGTGCAGGGGTGTTTTTGTTCATATATATATATATATATATATATATATATATATATATATATATATATATATATATATATATATATATATATATATATATATGTGTATATATATATATATTTATAAATATATCTTATGTAAAATCTAATGTAAAAAGTCCTACATCTTTTTTCTAAAAGAAATGAAAAGTTAGTGAATATATATATATATATATATATATATATATATATATATATATATATATATATATATATATATATATATATATATATATATATATATATATATACACACACACATTATATTCACTAATTTTCCATTTCTTTTAGAAAGATGTAGGACTTCTTTTATATAAGATTTCTGTCTTTAAACGTTTTGAGAAGCCACGAAATTTTGCACACACACACACACACACACACACACACACACAAAATGCAGACCCAAGCCCGGATAAATGGGGAGGGCTGAGCGTGGTGTCAGTGCCCCTTACCTTTTTACTTTCATCCATTAGCAATCTGACACATGAGGGCCCGAAAGTTAAGAGAGAAAGCAAGTGAAAAAGATCAATTTTTTGAACTTTCACTTTGTTGGGAAAGCATTCGTGTTCTTCACTGTGTTTATGTCTGTCAGATTGCCCATTCGTGGATGGCTGGTCTGTCTAGACCAGTGGTTCTTAAACTTTTCGTTACCAAGCCCCCTCTAAGAGTTGGTCCTTCCCTCCACGCCCCCCTTGCATCTGTGGGTAAAATTCCCTCCTAGATTTAAAGGAAGATGGGAAAAAAAGAGAAAGAGAAGGGGTGTCTCTATTTTTTGGGGAATGAATTAGTGAGATACATGACACTGCTTCTTAGTTAGTAGATCTTGAATGCGTAGTTGAATGTCAAGGGAATAATGAATATTATTAGAGAATTTTTCATTTTCTCTGAGTTCCATCCCCTGAAATTCCTGACGCCCCCAGATTAAGAAACACTGGCCAAGATTAAGTTGGCCTTACGCCACTACGGGCTGGGCTCTCATTTTATCTTTTCTCTCTGTGGTAGGAGGCTCCACTGGTGAAAGATATCTCATTTTGCAGTGTAAAATGTTGTTGTTTTACTTTTACCGTCTTTAACAGCCTTGGTTTAGTTATTTGGGAAACGTCTCCAAAGTATTACATTTTGGTAGAGAAGAGTTTCTTTCCATTCGTGATACAGTCAGTCAGGAAACAGTTTTTATGGCGTTTCATTTTGGTAGAAAGTCCTTCCCTCCATTTGTGGTACCGTCAGTAGGAACCCTTTCCCTTTGGCGTTGCATTTTCGTAGAGAATCCTCTCCATTTATGGCAGAGTCTGTAAGCCAGGTGGTAATTTTGATAGTGTCTGGACTGTCAAATACTTTCAAAATCCAAGCTCAATTTCTCTTTGAAAGTAACTAATAATTAACGTATTTTAAAGTAAGTAGATTCATATGTTCAAGTATATTCATAATGTTGCAGTAAGTACATTCATAACGTTTCAGTAAGTATATTCATCCGTTCGAGTAAGGATATGCATAATGTTACAGTGAGTGCATTCATAATGCTTTAGTAAGTATATTCGTAATGTTTCAGTAAATACATTCATAACGTTTCAGTAAGTATATTCATTCGTTCGAGTAAGGATATTTATAATGTTACAGTAAGTACTTTCATAATACTTTAGTAAGTATATTCATAATGTTTCAGTAAGCGTATTCATGCGTTCAAGTAGATAATTTATAATGCTTCAGTAAGCATATTTATAATGCTTTAGTAAGTATTTTCATATTTCAGTAAGTATATTCAAGCGTTCAAGCAAGTATATTCACAATGTTTCAGTAAGTATATTCATGATGTTTCAGTAAGCATATTCATACATTCAAGCAAATATATTCAAAATGTCTCAGCAAGTACATTCATAATGTTCTGGGGTGCATTATGAACATTATTACTTAATAATAAACCAGGTGTTCAGGTGTTCCCGCGAATGACATTATAATGAATCCTTATAATCTCGAGTTTCCTGCTTTTGAAAAACTGTCTGCGCCGTAAGTGCTAATTTCCTCCGTGTTGTCCCGATCTCCTTTTCGTAAGTGAGTGACTGATTGCCTTCGGTAAACGGCTGTATTATAATAAACATAATAAACATAATGATGCTATCTCTCTCGCTGACCAAACAAATACATTCTAATTGGGTTTCCGGAAAGGGGAAGAAGTGGAGGAGGAGGAGGAATCCCTCCCTCCCTCCCTCCCTTTCTGTGAGAGGGATATAGGATTCGGGGTATCCTGCGGCTAGGATCCTCCGAAGTCGTCCGCCTTATGCCGGTTAATTTCACCTCATTAAAAACATCGGCTAATTATGAGGGATTATTTTTGGGCGGTGTTATCAAGGCGTGCTCATTTCCTCCGGCGATTACTCTTCATTTTGCTTTGTTTTGTTTTGGGATTTGTTACCTCATTCGTCTTTATCGATTTGGTTTCTTCTTCGTGTTCGGGAATATGTATATATATATATATATATATATATATATATATATATATATATATATATATATATATATATATATATATATATATATATATATATATATATATATATATATGTATATGTATGTATATAAATTATATAATAAAATATATATGTATATATATATAATGTATGTATGCACAGTATAATCGATTTTATTTGTTTAATTTCCTTTTAACTTCCATACCTTTTTGTGTTTGTTCTTTATGAATATTTGCTTTCATGATTTACCGAGGAATTACTGTATTCGATTACATTTCCTTTTGGTTGGTAATTCCCTTTTGAGCGAATTACCCTGGGAATTAATGAATGCATTACCACCCTTAGTGAATGATTGGCTTAGCCCCAGGGTACGTTTTCCTTGCCCACTTTACTTATTATACCAAAAGGGGGAGGGGGGAAGGGATGCCCTCAAGTCCCTCCCCCCACCATTTACTGAATAACCAAACCGGAAGCGATGCCCCGTAAGTCTAGGAACTTCCGTTGTTTTTGAAATGAAGTTTGGAGGAAAATATTTTTATTTGCTTGAAGTAACTGATTTTGTGATCGTATTTTCTGTGATGCAGGGATTTTTGTTTTGTTAGTTAAGGACTATATATATATATATATATATATATATATATATATATATATATATATATATATATATATATATATATATATATATATATATATATATATATATGTATTTGTTTTATATATATACACACATATATATATGTATATATGTATGTGTATACATCTACATAGTATGTGCTATTATTTTGGCGTTGGCACTGTTACTTATATATTATGCATTACGTCCTCCAGTTTTCGAATTTCGCTGGTTTTATTTTTCTGCTACCGTTTTGAATTCTTGCACCCTTTTTGGGGGAATACAACTCTAGGTTTCTTTCGTGGCTTGAATTCGCCGTAGACTTTAGATAGAATTTGTGCATATTCCAAATTTCCATGAACATCTCGATGACCGCTGAAGGAATTTTGAACAACGTTTATTATATATATATATATATATATATATATATATATATATATATATATATATATATATATATATATATATATATTATTCTGAGATGTCGTTAAGTTAATTGTCTTCTTTCTGTATATTTACTTTTATCTGTATATTTTCCAAGTCATAAACAATAAAATTTACTCATACGCATTTTATATTCCCATAAAATTTTCACTCACCTGATAAATTCATACCTGCTGGAATTTTATCTCAACAGACTTTAATATTCAGAGACGCATCAATCATCAAAAAATGCATTTTAAATCATTAATTTGTGTTTAAGATTGATTCCACATAATGGTAATCCGAGCAGTGTTCTGTATTCCGATTCTCATCTGTTTTGACCCAAATTCGGAGATTCGGGCAATCAGTAGGCCCACGTGAATCAATTTTTGATAAACTGTCAGACGAGGAACCACAAAATTCTGCCAGTGTCATCACACGAACAATCATCTCGGCAGCCGTGATTACCGTTGTTTGCTAATAATTGTTATCCTCCATATTGTAATTCCTAATTAAGGGTGGTAATTGTCGGCACGTAATGCGAGCCCAGTGTTGTCAAGGGCGGCTGAAAAACGGTATTCAGCTGTAATAACGCCGTGGTAATTACTGTAATTTACCGCGAAGTCCGTGTAAGTGAAATACAATGTAATACTGTAAGAAAATACAGTGTAATACTGTAAGATGCCATTCCTATCCG
>NC_089761.1:29355643-29365643 GCF_040412425.1 Macrobrachium rosenbergii | reverse complement strand
TCTGTCCATGAAATATAAGGCAAATTGTAATAAGGTGATCAGGTGTAATGAATAGGGTGACTGGATCAATTAAGGTACATTTGATCATCTTCGACCTCACGGGCAGCAAGGTATACTGAGGAGATGACCCGAAGGCTGAAATGAATACCCAGTCTTGGGTAGCAGAAGTGATCTATATTTTGTCATTTGTAATTCTTTAATTTGTAATTCAATAACGAAATTTGTTTACGTAAAATAATAAAGTATTTGATTTAGCCACAAGCGTTTTATGTATGTCAAGTGTTTTCAGTCCATAGTTGTATCTTTCCCTAATTGTGTAGGGATTGTATAGTGATACAAATGGCCATTCAAATCGATTGTTCGAGCCAGTGTATTATTACGATGAATTGTTCTAATATTGTTGAAGGATTTGAATGATCACATTCCATTTCTTAGAGACTTCGCTCGAAACTCATTTCTAAATTATTTGTGATACTGTATAAGTTGATGATGAAAAACTCACTTGTATTATTTTTCATGATTTATCGCAAAAATGGAAATATATCGAGTTTCTTTATACAATGCTAAGTACTTCGCTCACATTCAGCCTTATGTGACACTATAGTATTAATTTTCACAGGAAACAGTTACAAGGCATCTGTCTTTGATATGATTCTTTTAAAGTACATCATGTAAATATATATATATATATATATATATATATATATATATATATATATATATATATATATATATATATATATATATATATATATATATATATTTATATATGTGTATTATTTATACTTACATATTTACACGCACATACGTACACGCTGTAAAGGGAAATAAATTACTTAGGATTCACCGAGGCTGACATTTTTTTATTCCAACATTCTTCGACAGTCATAAGATTTCCACTTAGCTTGACCTCATTTCAGACGAATAGAAGAATTACAGTGTTTTCTTTTTAATTTGTTATATATTTTGGTTGTCTCATTTTGTTCTGAATCAAAGGTACCTATGAAAGACTCTCAGGAAGAGATGTTAATTTGAACGTTAATTTTATTTTAACACTTACGGAGAGCAGCGTGTGAAGTGTTCTTTGTAAATACTTGTACTTCTCCGCAGCCTCGTCATCTTTATTTTCCCTTCCTCCTCCTCTTCCTCTTCCTCCTCCTCTCCTCCTCCTCCTCCTTCTTTTCATCCTCTTCCTCCTCCTTTTCTTCCTCCTCCTCCTTTTCCTTATCCTCTTCCTCCCCCCTTTCCTCCTCCTCCTTCTTTTCATCCTCTTCCTCCTCCTTTTCTTCCTAATCCTCCTTTTCCTCATTCTCTTCTTCCTCCCCCTTTTCCTCCTCCTCCTCCTTTTCCTCTTTCTCCCCTCCTCTTCCTTTTCCTCCTCCTCCTCCTTCTTTTCCTCCTCCTCCTCATTCCACACCCGCTCTTTCCTCGCACCTTTCCATCCCTTCCCATCCTCTCCTATCCTATCCTCTCCCATCCCACCCGTCCGCATCCTACAACAACTTCCCCCCAGCGTAAAAATTTCTCGCCCCTCCCCCTCCCTCCCACTTTCTCCTTGGGTGCTGATGAGGTCCCACCCACCCCGCCCATCCCTACCTGAAGCTAGATTACGTTACGCCTTCATCCGCCCACTTGTATCCAGGAGTATTAGAGGGTTACGCCCTTAACCACCCATCTTCCCCCAAACACTACTACCTGAAGATTATTGGGTTTTTGATGTGAGATGGGAAGGTGATGGGAGGGAGGGAGACTGGGTGGGGGAGTGGATGGGATGGGGGGTGGGTGTTGGAGATGGAACTGTGGGAAGGCAGAGAGAGAGAGAGAGAGAGAGAGAGAGAGAGAGAGAGAGAGAGAGAGAGAGAGAGGTGGTCAGAGTTAGTGAGAATTTCGTCTGAATGGTATTTTTTCTTATTAAGTGGTTTGAATAAGTATAATGAAGGCTGATAATATTATAAAATTATTAAAGTGGTTATTAAATTTTATTTAAAATTTAGATTTTTTATTCCTTTTGTCCTTTCAGGATAAAAAAAATAATGATTAAATTCATGATTATTCTTCCTTGGCTGTTTATTAAAGAAAATCATTCATTCCTTTAAATTTGCGCTGTATGGAAGGCTCTACAGTTAAATCCCTAAGTTAATTTGGACCGGAGTAATAGGTATAAATGACATCTGTTATGTATATCATAGATTGTATATTATAAACGTACAAAGCTTTTACTGAAGAGATCGTATGTATTAAGCAAAATGTACTTTACTCTCTCTCTCTCTCTCTCTCTCTCTCTCTCTCTCTCTCTCTCTCTCTCTCTCTCTCTCTCTCTCTCTCTCTCCCAGTTTTGGAATGTCAATTTCCTTACAGACTACATAGCCTAGGTCACTAAACAAATATTTTTTTATAACTCATATTCATAGGAAGGTTTATATCCCAAAACCAGAATATCTCTAATTCCCCGGTGAAGACAGTCTCATGAGACAATGTGTGCTCAGACTTCCCTAAAATGAAAGACTGCAGTATCTGCAAAAATACAAAACAGAAAAATGGTACTCCCTTACTTTTCTACTGATACTCGTGGAAAGCACTGAAGAATCATTCTGAAACTGCAGTAACTTGTGTATTAGTGTTGCACGAGCCCAATAGGTGGCATATCTGAATTTCGAAAATTTTGCAGATACTGCAGTTTTCCATTTTAGGGCAGCAGAACCCCACCCAACCCAGGGAGTGAAAGGAATAGGGTAGTAAAAGTAATCTACCGGATAGTTTACAAGAAAATAATGAAAATAATTAAAGATTAGTCACATCTGTAAAGGGGTAACTGGTTATACGGGGTAACCAGTGAAAGATGGAAGTAAGTGACTGTTTATCTTTGAATACAGTAGGCCCGAATACAGTAAGAGAATAATATGTTTATTTTTAAATACAGTAAGCCCGAATACAGCAAGAGAATACTATTTTATTTTGAATTGCTGAAGATGAATATAACAAACTTAGTGCACCAGAAGGGTTAATAACCGATTGCTTTTGTAATGGAAAGCCTGACCATAAGCCCGATGGCACGCATAGAATAACTATTGCATATTCATTTCTGAAACATAGAAAGCCCTACCAATAACGAAACAATAAAAGATACTCATATGCAAGAGATACAATTAAAAATAAAAAGCCTGATCATTCTTGTAGAATAATAAGTAGTGATACCCTGCTGTATACACAAAGCCCAACTATACTAGTATAAAACGTAGTCATTTTCACGACTATATTTTACTAGTATAATTAGCATTTATTCCTTTTTATTACCTAGAAAATCCAGGCTCACAATTAAGATAAAAACCCCTTATTCCTAACTGGCCGAAAGCCTTGTTGTATACCACCAACGATCAGGAATCCAGCGGGCTTATAGTAGGCAGAATAGAAAGCCCATCTTACCTGCAGGTCTCAGGTCCAAATGACTAAGTTTCGCTGAACCTCCTAAAATGGAAATCGTGGAAATACGTCTCATACTTGTATTGACTTTCTACTTGTGTACGGGTTTATTTATTCAACTCTCGCATAGAGTGTATGCAAATGGTATTTGGGACCTGTGGCAAGGCATTCGAGTGGGAAACTGATGACGTAAGACCCGTTTAATAGGATGCGCGACAGGAACCTTACACGTATGGTTAATGTAAGTGAAGGAAAAATTTACTTTTATATGAACAGTATTGTTTCCGCAGTTGGTGCTTTGTTTTTATTATTTCATTTTAATATTTTTTCTGATAAATTTATTATGCTGGGAGGATGTCCTGTTTTCACTTGTATTGCGTGCGTGATAAAATGTCATGAGAATTGACTGAGTTGGTTTTTGGTCTATGTGACGCTGGCGTCTTAAAAATTTAATAACACCATTTTTATTATTAATAACAGTAGCAGCAGTAGTATTAGTGGTAGCTGCAATAGTAAGACTTTATTCCACTCTCAAGTATGGCCTTATTGTACAGTGCGTAAGGATAAAACTGACTTGATTTGGAAATGTCATTGCAAAAAATGGAGAGTTAAAAATTTTGTAAAGTTAAATATATGTAAAAAGACCTTGAGGGTGCCTTAAATATTTTTTTTAAGAAACAGGCGTATAAAAAAATAAATATTCTTTTGATTTTTCAAGGCGTAAAAAAAACGTTAACAGGTAACTGATGGAAGAATAAAGGTTTATTCTAGCTGTACAACAAAAAATCTTTATTTGGAAGTTAATATTACTCATGTAATAGATGTACTCATTTATCTCTTATTTCATTGTATTCATATATATATATATATATATATATATATATATATATATATATATATATATATATATATATATATATATATGTATTTATTTATTTATTTATTTATTTATTTATTATTGGGAGGACGTGCCTCTACAAAAATGTCTTTTCTGTATTTGAGCTCCACTGGCGAAAATTTACGTCAGTAGACTGTAAGATCTTATTAGTATTTTGGTTCCACTGGTAAAAATATCAATAGATGGTTCTTTTAAATTATTTTGACAGTATTTTCTTGGATAAGTAAAGATGTCGCGGCTCGACTAATTCGCGCATGCGTAGGACGTCCTTGAATTCAGGAGCCAGGGAAGTCAATACACTAACAAAAATGTGATGTCGCCACAACACGTGAGAGGGAGAGAACTCGATACGTGCAGTTTGTTGGGAGGAGAAAGTAGGGTTGCAAAGGATTACGAATAACAGTACAATGTAACCCTTAGACTGCTGACCAGTTTTTGTCACTTGTCTGAATCTGATGTGATATTGTTTACGTGGTCCTTATACTACGCAGAGGGTAGTATGTATATATATATATATATATATATATATATATATATATATATATATATATATATATATATATATATATATATATATATGTACAGTAAATACACAGTATATAATGTTTTTAAGAAGCTGAAAATGTTATTATGGATGCCTGTATAGGGCCACTGTTAAAGAAAATCTAAGCCAAGAATGATTATGGATTCGTAGGTAATTAACCTGTAGCTAAATAACTATGTTGACACATATACATATAAGTATTCTGCTGTCAGCAGCTATCAGTACTCATCAGTTTTTTAACTTCTGTATCTTTGCTCCTCATTATCTATATAATAAACCCCTACGAATTATCTGTGAGGACACCTCAGGTTTTATGAGTGATTTCCAGAGTACCGAAAAGACCATTAAAAAAAAAAATAAATAAACAGCTTCAGGATCTAAATTATTCTCTAAACTGAATACCTGGCCATTTTTCCTACGAGCTTCTCGTAGTGTACCCCAGTTCGGCGTCAGTTACTCATACTTTTTTTTTTTATTTTTTTGTTTATTATTTTTTGTAACCACCATCAGATGTCAAGACACCCTTCGAGTTTGGTAATATTATTCGCAGGGCCTGAGGGTTCAAGCTAGGTGAATTTGCATATGATGACCTATGACCCTAATGCTTTTTTTTTTTTATTTGTTTTCTCTTGTTGCCGTATAAAGAGATTACTTTGTATGTGTGCGTGTGTGTGGTTTGTTTAGTTGTTTGTTTAGCTTAACTGTGAGATGAAGAAGGCATTTCAGGATGCCTGTATCTATTTCGTTACCGTTTTTCTTATATAAAAGAAAATATAAGTAAAATCATATCACTTATGATAGATTACTTTGGGGTGAATTGAACTGATCCTTGTGTAATTCTATATTACTTGATCTTGTCATGAGTGAATCTCTTGTAGAAGTTACTTTTTAATAAGATGGACAATCGTGCAATGTCAGTTTAACCGAAATAACACGGCCTTAAGTCGAAGTATACAATCAAGTTTTATTTTTAGATCAAAGTTCCCAGTCAACTTTTTTTTTTTTTACCATGCATGAATATGTCGAGAAACCTACAATAGAAAAAGACTTGATTTTTTTTTTCCTTTGTGATTCATTGTCAGACCTCATTCCATCCCCAGAGATCTCAAGCCAGGCGAAATATTTATTATTAGGGAAACGTCTCCTTTATTCATCTCCCAGAGAAACCTGATCCGAGGCGATTTGAGACGATTCCAGGAAAAACGCAAACTGACCTAAGAACACCTCGCTTTTTTGTTCCCCAAAATCCTTTTGCCTGTCTCGCTGAGGCGGTGCGTGCCAGCGTAGGCAATAGACACACACACACACACACACATACACACCTGCGCACATATGCGCATGCACGCGCACTCGGCGCACGAACGGATAGATCGACCGCTCGAGGGAGATATAGCAGTGGATCAGGAGGGCTTCGGGATCAGTAACAGCAGATAAAGCAACGGCAGCAGCTGGTCAAGGCCGGGATCCATTTAAAGACAAGTTGAATAAAAAAAAAAAAAAAAAAAAAAAAAAAAAGCGACCCCAGCTGAACCAACCTCTAGGGCATGACCAGTCGTTCTTTAGCTGTTATTACCAGCGATTACGGTTTTGCGCACGCACGGCTACTGTGAAGGGATCCTGGTGAACCCAGCCCCCTTTTTTTCCACCTTTCCCTTTTTTTTTATTTTTTTTATTTTTTTTTATTATGTAAATATTCAACGTTCTGAGTTCATTCTGTAATATGCGTCTCAGTACCATAAACGGTAGAAAATAGGGAAGGTATGGAGTTTACAGTGCTCCAAATTCGTACCGTATTTTTTATAGACTACGCAATTTAGAATCAAGCCCAAGCTCTGGAACCTATGAGGTCATTCAGCGCTGAAGGGGAAATTGGGAGTAAAAAGGTCTGAAATGTGTAACAGGAGGAAAGCCTCGCAGTTGCACTGTGAAACAATTGTTAGGAGAGAGTGGAAAGTAAGGTGGAAGAAAGAATATGAACGGAGGTACAGTAAGAGGAATGAAAGGGGTTTCAGCTAGGGGCCGAAGGGACGCCGCAAAGAACCTTAAGTAATGCCTACAGTGCACCGCGCTTGAGGTGCACTGACGGCGCTACCCCCCAATGGGGGTACCGTATTTTTAAAATTGGCTTATGCATGAAAGACATAATTCACTGTACTATGGTTTTACTTCAATTTTTCACTTAGATCTGGGCTTGCATCACCTCTCTCTCTCTCTCTCTCTCTCTCTCTCTCTCTCTCTCTCTCTCTCTCTCTCTCTCTCTCTCCCTGAAAAGAGCTCAATGGGCAATCCTTTGAGAGGTTAACATTTGTCAGCACAAGTTTCCCCAAGTATCATGCTGAAACATCTTGCATGCTCACCCGTACTGTGTTGGTTTTAAAACAAATTATTATTATTATTATTATTATTATTATTATTATTATTATTATTATTATTATTATTATTATTATTATAGTGGTTAACGTAAGGATTTGGTTCTTAAATGAAAAGTGATAATTGGAACGAAACATAGTTAAAGAAGTTGAACAGCCGAGTGCAAAGAGATCAGAAGAAACGTTGAACTGTGAAAGGTGGGAAGTAACAGCAGCTTGGAGCCGAAGGAACGATACAAAGCACATTTGTAGATCGCTGTTCCCTGCCGATAATTTTTGTCTTTTACAAGAAAATAGTATTTCCGTCTTTGAGATACTCGGGTGCTATTTCTTTGCATGTGTAAGAGCCGTAAATATTATAAATCATAAAGAAATAATATTTCTTTGTGATTTATACAACTAAGAATTTTTATATCTAATCAAAAAAATTTAAAAAATCTCTCAGTCGCTTTAGCCTGTGACACATGAGCAGATATTGCTACATACTCCAGCATCTTTCCCCTCATAAAATATTACACCGCAACTATCCGATATCGTTCTATATAGGTAATATTGAATTCTGCCATAGATATACGCGGCTTGCTGTTTCCCTGCCAATATTGGCAAAATTGGGCCAAATTTGGCAGCGAGCTGTTAAACGGTGCCCGGAAAGCGTTGGTAATGTCTCCACCTTGAGTAGGAAAACATGGTTCAATTGTTTGTGAATCAGGATCTTTCCCTTTGATGGTGTGTTTTTCATTGTTAAATATCAGGTTAAAGGTTATAAATATTAGTCTTGACTTTGTGTAAGTGTGTTGGTATGAAATTTGAATAGGCGCCCTCTTTGGTTGTAGTACTGATAGGAAATGCATGCCTTTTTTGCAATTTATGTAAGTATATATATATATATATATATATATATATATATATATATATATATATATATATATATATATATATATATAGTTTAAAAGAGTTTCTATGTATATATTTAAGCTATACTCAAATTTGTATTTTACCAACAATATTTACGTATGGATAACACAAGTATTGTAGGTGTCATATTATTATTATTATTATTATTATTATTATTATTATTATTATTATTATTATTATTATTATAAAAACAAATATAAACCACAGCATTAAACAAGGCCTACTCAATATCCAGGCCAAACGAAACAAAGCACGCCGCCCCTAGAAGAAAACCCAACCCTTCCGAAGTCTTCGGAGGGCAAAAGAGGAAGATGCCCTTGCCAAACCCAGTCCTGAGCGGGTCCTGGTCCTGTAGCCCAAATCTAAAACGAAGCGAGACGCCCGGCGTCGGGGCTCTAGGCTGAACTAATATGGGACCGAGCCTGGCTAGATATGGAGTACTAATGACCAACTCCGCTGTGTTTTTATTATCACTTTCATTAGCGAATTGGGTGGTCGACGCTCCCCACCACCCTCTCCCACCCTCTCTCCTCCCACACCCTTCCCCTCCTCTCCAAACCCCCCAACACATACACACACTGACCCGTCCCCGACTCTCTCCCCAGCTCCATTCCTCCATTCAGAAAGGCCTGCCCCTCCCCCCCCCCTCCATTTCCCTCCCTCCTCCACCACCGGATATAGACTATTAATATTGTTAATTTCAATATGAGATAATGGAATTAGGATTGGTAGGGCGGTGCGATGGGAAAATGGGAGGAGAATGTATATATATATTTAGGGAGGGCAGATGCCCCGAGCTGTCGAATCATGGACGGGGTAATGGAACAATACGGTAATATGGAATGTAAAGGGAGAAGCGTAAGAAATTGAAATGCATCATTGAAAAATATCGTCATTTATAAGATTCCTTAAGGCCAGTGTTTGGCCAGAGAACGGGTTCTAGGGTTTGGCAACCTGTCTGTACTCCTGTTTTCTGTAATTCATTAAATACTTCATCTTCAAAAGAGCTGCTGTATTGCGTCATTACATTGGGATCTTGAACGTGCCTTTTTTTCCCCTTTTTTTTCTCCTTTAGGTTTTGGGCTCAAAAAAGGTGTACGGGTTTGGGTCTCGTTGGCTTCTGCATAAAAACAAGGTATTTTGCAGATCAAAATGACTAGCATCCTAACGTAATCAAATGTTCCTCTGACACTGGTCGTCTAACCAGCTGAGTTGAGCAGCGTTGGGGCTGGTCATCATACAGTATAAGTGGGGTATATATATATATATATATATATATATATATATATATATATATATATATATATATATATATATATATATATATATATATATATATATATATATAATGTATATATATACTTACTGTATATATATCTATATATATTATACACATACATATATATACATATATATATACATAGAGAGAGAGAGAGAGAGAGAGAGAGAGAGAGAGAGAGAGAGAGAGAAGTGTATTCAGAAGTTTCCACCTTTCCACCCTTCCGTATCAAATATACAATCCAGCTTAGGTTAACAGAGGTCACAAAGAGTTTTGTGGGCACTACGACATACCAATCTGTTCCTCGCCTGGAATTTTACTTGATAGGGAGGAGAGTGTCTTAACCACTATTAGAGAACAGTGCTTTGTCGCATTAGGTCATATCTGAGTATGTTGGGTATTTTTTTCAATATCTGATAGTAATATCTTCAGCCCGTTTTAAAATTTGACAATCAGGAATATAATGATAAAGAATAGGTTATGGGTCAAGGTCATTCCAACTCGCCCTAAGAGTTAGGATACCTGGTAACACGGTCGTCTTGACAGTCCATATAACTATTGTTAATATTTTTATC
>NC_089761.1:29338143-29350643 GCF_040412425.1 Macrobrachium rosenbergii | reverse complement strand
GTCTTTTAATGCCAGTTAGTGTTTAATTTTGTATATTTTTCTATACGTACGTACAAATATACATACATACATACAGACATAATAAAGGGACTGTTATCTTGATTTTACTTTGGAGTCAATACTGACTAAAGGAAGTACATTGGTTAATATATATATATATATATATATATATATATATATATATATATATATATATATATGTATATATATATATATATATATATATATATATATATATATATATATATATATATATATATATATATATAAACACCATGGTTGACATTTTGAATTTCGTCATGATTCCTTTCCTTCGTATCCTTTTCATAACTTTGTTCAATATTCTCTCTCTCTCTCTCTCTCTCTCTCTCTCTCTCTCTCTCTCTCTCTCTCTCTCGTCATCGTTTGCATGTCCTCCCGCTACCAGGATTAATTATCTCAGGACTCAATCTGTTGCTCTTTGTCTCTCTCTCCCTCTCATTGATGTCCCGTATAGCGGGAATTAATCATTTTGCTCCTCTCGGCGCGGAATTGGACCCCGTGTTTGCGTTCTCCCTTCCAACGGGCTTCTCCATAATGCCTGTAACCCCCCCTTTTTTTTAATAATTTTATTTTATTTTATATATCAAGTTTTTTTTTTTTTCTGTGAAAGGCGACTATTGTGCCGGCCTTGTATGTACTCTTTTATTTTTTAATAGTTTTTGTTTTCTTTTATATATCATGTTGGTTTTTTGGTTTTCTGTAAATGGAAACTGTTGTGGCGGCTTTGTCTGTCCGTCCGCACTTTATTCTGTCCGCACTTTTTCTGTCCGCCCTCAGATCTTAAAAGCTACTGAGGCTAGAGGGCTGCAAATTGGTATGTTGATCATCCACCCTCCAATCTTCAAACATATCAAATTGCAGCCCTCTAGCCACAGTAGTTTTTATTTTATTTAAGGTTAAATTTAGCCATAAACATGCTTCTGGCAACGATATAGGGCAGGCTATATAGGCCAGGCCACCACCGGGCCTGTGGTTAAAGTTTCATGGGCCGCTGCTCATACAGCATTATACCGAGACCAACGAAAGATAGATCTATTTTCGGTGGCCTTGATTGTACGATGTACAGAAAACTCGATTGCGCCGAAGAAACTTCGGAGTATTTTCTACTTGTTTATTTTTGTTCTCTGCCTTTGAATTTTGAATGACTGGGGGTGCAAGGTTTAGATCTCGGGTAAGTTGATCTTTTATCGTGTGTTGGTGCTGATTTGCGTTGTTGCGCTGTGTGTTACAAAGGCGTGCCTACAAGCACTCTTCTTAAGAAGCAACACATTTGTATGTATGTATGTATATATGTATATGTGTACACACACACACACACACACACACATATATATATATATATATATATATATATATATATATATATATATATATATATATATATATGTGTGTGTGTGTGTGTGTGTGTATCAAATAATGTGTGTGTGTTTGTAGTGTGGGCTTGCATGTGTTGCCTTAAATTAAGTTTTCCTAGTTAGGGTACAATGAAAATTTAAAGGAATAAGAAAAAAAAAACACACTACATGACCCCAATACCTTGAACGCGGCCTAGAACCATTGAAGATTCCTGATCGGTGGGAAGATCGTTTTTGAGATGAACCGTTTGCCTTGAATTTCTGTTTTTACTTTTACCTTGAAAAAATTTCGTTAATTTTTAAAATTTTCAATTTTTTTATTTCAAGTTTTGCTTCTAACATCGTGCCATGAGGTTGTCTGGTAGCCTCTTTTGTTGTTGTACTGTGTTGTTTTACAATTTGTAGAATATATTTGCGCTTAATTTTTCAGAGATATTTCCTCCGTGATTCGATTAATGTTTTCATGTAGTTGTCGTGAAATAGTTTTTTTTTTCTTCTTCTTCTTCTTACGGAGTTGCTACTTTTTAGAAACTAGTCTTTATTTCTTTCGTGCAGAGTTGCTTCTTCTTATAACCTACACAGGAAACAGACAGGGTTTCCGAGGCTGTCGTGCACTTCCTGTTGCAAAGCATTGCAGCTTTGGCACTACTAAGAAATCTGCCCTTTACATTTGTAACGGAAATTGATTTCGAATGGAAGGTTATTATTCGCTTCGTGTGAGAATGACCAATGGGTGATGAGATTTTTCGGAATGGCTTGAGCCGCGTGAGACGATTCTTTGACGAAGAGAGAGAGAGAGAGAGAGAGAGAGAGAGAGAGAGAGAGAGAGAGAGAGAGAGAGAGAGAGAGAGAGATGGGCTGTGATACTTTTATTGCATTTGCTTTTTTAATCATTTATGTCTGCGGTCTTGCGGTCATCATTTCTGTGGTCTGTTATTTTTATACATGCAATCACGTATTGTAATATAATTATACGTGTGGTTTTCCCTGTTTAAAAGAAAGAGAAACAAATAGGCACACGAACTTAGGACCTCTCTCAGGCACATTATGTAAATATGGACGCGGAGAAAAAATATATACATATGTTTTATATGTACATGTATATATATATATATATATATATATATATATATATATATTTATACATATGTAATTATATTTATACATATTTATATTTACATACATATATCGTAAATTCAGCATGAGCTAATGTGCATTCGAGCTTGTCAAACAACGTAGGAAAAAGCGTTATTCAATATTACCTTACATTAGTGAAAAGGCGTTATTCACTATTACCTTACATTAGTGAAAAGGCGTTATTCATTATTACCTTACATTAGTGAAAAGGCGTTATTCAGTATTACCTTACATTAGTAAAAAAGCGTCATTCAGTATTACCTTACATTAGTAAAAAGGCGTTATTCAATATTACCTTACATTAGTAAAAAGGCGTTATTCATTATTACCTTACATTAGTGAAAAGGCGTTATTCAATATTACCTTACATTAGTGAAAAGGCGTTATTCAGTATTACCTTACATAAGTGAAAAGGCATTATTCAGTATTACCTTACATTAGTGAAAAGGCGTTATTCAGTATTACCTTACATTAGTGAAAAGGCGTTATTCAGTATTACCTTACATTAGTGAAAAGGCGTCATTCAATATTACCTTACATTAGTAAAACGGCGTTATTCAATATTACCTTACCTTAGTAAAAAGGCGTTATTCAGTATTACCTTACATTAGTAAAAAGGCGTCATTCAATATTACCTTACATTAGCAAAAAGGCGTCATTCAATATTACCTTACATTAGTAAAAGGCGTTATTCAATATTACCTTACATTAGTAAAAAGGCGTTATTCAATATTACTATACATTAGCGAGATCATGGATAAAACGCCAACATTCAAACTATGGTAGTACAAAATACGAAAGACTCCTTAAGGATGTATATTAAAGATTCCTTAAAGATTCCTTTAAGGATCTTTCTTACCGAAGAGGATAGGCGAAGAATAATGAAAAAAAAGGGGGAAAAAGTGGACATAGGATAGGAAGAATAATAGAGACAAGGAATTAGACGAAGTAGTGGATAGGGGAAATGATGGAAGGAGAAGAAAGAATAACGAGAGGGAAGGGGTAATGGAGTGGGGGAAGGGGGGAGGGGGAAGAAGGTTGGGGTAGGCGGGGGGGAGGGGATATGTGTGATGGGTTTAGAAGAACACTTTCATCGATTGAACATTGCATGACCTGCCTCTAATTATCTCAATCACGCTCGCCGCCCCTCATCTCCTGCTGGCCCGCCCACTTCAGCCCACCGTAGGCCAGGGGCGGCGGGCGGGGGAACCGAGGGTTGGTTGATCCCCTTCTCTCTCTCTCTCTCTCTCTCTCTCTCTCTCTCTTCTCCTAAAGCCTGGAGCCAACTGGCCATCATACAAATATTTTTTATTCATCTTTATCCCTTCCTCAGACACATCACCATCATCATTATTACATCACATCATCATCATTATCATGATCATCCTCTCTCTCTCTCTCTCTCTCTCTCTCTCTCTCTCTCTCTCTCTCTCTCTCTCTCTCTCTCTCTCTCTCTCTCTTCTCCCTAAAGCCTGGAGCCAGCTGGCCATCATACAAAATTTTTTATATTCATCTTTATCTCTTCCTCAGCCACATGACCATCATCATTATCACATCACATCACATCATCATCATCATCGTTATTATTATTATTATTATTATTATTATTATTATTATTATTATTATTATTATTTTAAACATGACCATCATCTTGGTCAGGTCGAAGGGTCGTCTTGGTTCCTTCTTATTTCCAAGCAAGATTCGTCCTCGTTGAATGTAATATTGCGTCATTTTATTGTTCGGTCTTATTACGGTGGTCGTTCCCGTTCCATCTTATTTCCTCCTCCTCCCCCTCGTCTTCTTCTTCTTCTTCTTCTTCTTCTTCTTCTTCTTCTTCTCCTCCTCCTCTTCTTCCTCTTCTCTTCTTCTTCTTGTTCTCCTCCTCCTCTTCTTCTACCTCCTCCTCCTCTTCTTCTACCTCCTCCTCCTCCTCTTCTACTTCGTCCTCCTCCTCTTCCTCTTCTTCTTCTTCTTCTTCTTCTTCTTCTCCTCATCCTCTTCTTCCTCCTCCTCCTCCTCCTCCTCCTCCTCCTCCTCCTCCTCCTCCTCCTCCTCCTCCTTTTCTTCTTTTTCTTCTTATTCTTCTTTTCCTCCTCCTCTTCTTCTTCTCCTCCTCCTCTTCTTCTTCTTCTTCTTCTTCTTCTTCTTCTTCTTCTTCTTCTTCTTCTTCTTCTTCTTCTCCAAGAAGCCGTCATCTGGAGAACAGAAGTGAAGGTAGGACACGCGAAATGTGACATTCCCAAGTTACATTAACTAGAAAACACTTAATGTGTGTGTCGGTGCACGCGCGTCTATATGAGAGAGAGAGAGAGAGAGAGAGAGAGAGAGAGAGAGAGAGAGAGAGAGAGAGAAAAGAAAAAGCTATTAAAGAAATCCTTAACGAGAAAGAGAAATATGAGGGTATGTGAAGTAAAAAAAAAAAAAGCTGAAAAGAGTTAATGAAGAAAGCCTTAACGAGACCTTACAGACCTTACAGTTCGTTCGGGTTGCCCCAGGTCCCTCAGTGTGAGGAACCTCTGATGTCTACCAGAGAATTGCTAATGCATCTTCCGGTATGTTTTGCATCTTCCAATCTTGGATGGTCTGGGATGCATCTTAGATATTTGTCGAGCTTATTCTTAAACACATCTACGCTCACTCCTGTTATGTTCCTTAGATGAGCTGGTAGGGCATTGAATAGACGCTGCATTATCGATGCTGGTGCGTGGTGGATTAATGTCTTGTGTGCTTTCCTTAGTTTTCCTGGTATAGTTTTGGGCACTATTAATCTACCTCTGCTTGCTCTTTCTGATATTTTTAGCTCCATGATGTTTTCGGTAATTCCTTCTATCTGTTTCCATGCCTGGATGATCATGTAGCGTTCTCTTCTCCTTTCAAGACTATATAAATTTAAGAATTGTAGTCTTTCCCAGTAGTCAAGGTCCTTAACTTCTACTATTCTAGCTGTAAATGACCTTTGTACACTCTCTATTTGTGCAATATCCTTTTGGTAGTGTGGGTACCATATTATATTGCAATATTCAAGTGGACTCCGTACGTACGTTTTATAAAGCATAATCATGTGTTCGGCTTTTCTTGTTGTAAAGTGCCGGAACAACATTCCCATTTTTGCTTTGCATTTTGCCAATAGTAGAGAGAGAGAGAGAGAGAGAGAGAGAGAGAGAGAGAGAGAGAAATGAAGAAAGTCTTAACTACTCGTCAGTCGAGAGATGCATTTAATATATGGCGTCACTAAGAAGATAGGTCAGCTCAGGTGAAACTGGTCCTGCCTCTTTCCAGAGTAGCTATCAAGATACAAGACCCATCATACTAGCTTAGATTATCTTTAAGTGTGCATTTAAGAATTTACTTGCCATTTTAGAGAAGTCATATATGTTCAAGAACTTTTTTACGCAACTGTACCTTACTAAGATCACATATTCAACATGCCTACTAAATGATTTTTGTTCATTTCTTCACCACATTATTGCCACTTTCCAAAATTCAGTTCCATGATAAACAGTAGTGTTGTCAAATTCGTGGACCCCAAAAAATCTTTAATATTCATTTACTTTTAGTATTGGTTACTGGTTAGTAATTACTTTCATATTTTTCAGAGTGTCGAGTGACAAATATGTATTATATTTTGGCGATGGCGGAACTCTCCGTGTCTTTTCTAAAAAGGAATTTTGGGCAAGCTTGTGTTTATCAAGATATTATCTGATCCACAATTATTATAATATCGATATTAGAAAAAGCCCCGTGGGGGCGGGGGGTAGTGCCATCAGTGCACCTTATGCGGTGCACTGTAGGCATTACTTAAGGTTCTTTGCATCGTCCCTTCGGCCCCTAGCTGCATCCCATTTCGTTCCTTTTACTGTACCTCCGTTCATAATTGTCTTTCTTCCCTCTTACTTTCCTCAACCCTCTCCTAACAATTGTTTCGGAGTGCGACTGCGAGGTTTTCCTCCTGTTACATCTTGACAACTTTCTTACTCTCAATTTCCCTTTCAGCGCTGAATGACCTCACAGGTCCCAGCGCTTGGCGTTTGGCCAAAATGCTATATTCTGTTCTGTTCTATTCGATATCAGAAAAAGTTACCTTCGGGTTTCCCAGTACGAGGAAATCAGAGTTTTTTTTGGGGGGGAGGGGGGCGTTATTTTTAGATGTAATGAAGTAGCTTGAAAAATAAATCATTTCGCAGGTACGCGCCTCTTCTCTCTCTCTCTCTCTCTCTCTCTCTCTCTCTCTCTCTCTCATATCTTTCTTATGGCTTGGAAAATATGATAGCCGCAGTGCTTACAATTTTTAAAACGATTTTCAAAGTTGTTCCAAGAAAGTTGCTACAAAAACCACAGCGTATACCGTGAAGTATCAGTGAATTATTTTTCCTCATCTTTCTGTTGTCTGCTTATTATATTTCCTTCTAACTATTTCATCCCTTTTCAGTATTGACATCTCAGCTATAGTGTAACTTTATCATGAGATAAAAAAAAACTTAATCCTTATCACCAGATGGAAACGAAAGACAAAAAAAAAAAAAATAGATATGCAAGACACTGCAAATATCCGACTGGTATTTCCAGAGGTCACGATCCATTACACCTGAGATATGTCGATCCATCTGACGTTCCAGCTTTCCAGGGGGGCCCATTAAAAAGTGGCAAAGTGTGGGTAATTCCGTTTGGCGTCCTCATTGGGTTAATTGCCACTCGAGACAAAAAAAAAAAAAATTTGAAAAAATAAAGAAGAGAAATAGACAACAAGATATTAAGAGAGTCTGGAAAACCCACGACCAAATGCAGATATAATCACCTGGTTATAATCACCTGGACAGGTATATGATTTGCGATTTTTGGATTGTCATCGAACTGTGTTTATGATGAAATTTTCTCCCTTTTTTTGCTTTCATTCTTGTTTGGCTTCGAAAAATTCCCGCAAAGCTGTTTACGTCTATATTTTTTTTAGGCGGTATCTCAAATTTTGATGTGATGTTGGTAGACTGTTTTGAGTGCTGAGTTAGCAAAAGCCTTGTGTCATTTCAGTTATTATTATTATTATTACATTATATTATTATTATTATTATTATTATTATTATTATTATTATTCTTTTGTTAAAGATTCAATATGCTGTTTCGTAGACATGAAATTCTTTTAAGCTATTTGTTGCTACGACATTCTCTTTTGCAAAATTTTTGAGGTCTCTCTCTCAAAGATATATGTATATATATATATATATATATATATATATATATATATATATATATATATATATATATATATATATATATATATATATATATACTCAAATATATATATGCATGATTATTAACACTGTAAATTTATGTATGATGAAAAGAATATAGATTATACACTTCCTGAGAGAGAGAGAGAGAGAGAGAGAGAGAGAGAGATTATTAACAGAAATCAGCACATCAAGAGTGAAAGTTCAGTTCAGAGATTCTTGCATAATGCATAATTTCGTATATAATTTCCTTTGGGTGTAAGTTATTCCCGTAGTAAAGTGAATTTGACGCTAGGGGTATTTGTGGCTTAGTATTTGAGAATTATATTGACCGCTTCATATACTTCATCAGCAATTGCTGTAAACACCTCTACTCGCTAAGCCATTCAGCCTAGTAATAACTATATTTCTTTTTATATTAATAACTAAATTTTTTTATCTTATTAATAATTATAATTTCTTTCATATTAATAATTGTAATTTGTCATAGCTAAGATTATTCACACAAAGCTTCCCTATTGCGTATTTCTTGCTGGTGGGACAAAGAAAACAAACCAACGTATGTTTGATTATTAAAAAAAAAAATAGAAAAAAAGATTTTCTTGGATTTGCAGACTTTACTGTTTTTTTTATCCATAGCTAACGAAAAATCAAGAAAAAAAAAGTTACTCTTAAAGTCTCCAGTTTGTATATTATAATTAACAAGTAAAAATGTGCCGAAGTTTCTTCGGCGCAGTCGAGTTTAATGTACATCGTATAATCAAGGCCACCGAAAATAGATCTGTCTTTCGGTGGTCTCGGTATAATGATCTATGAGCCGCGGCCCATGAAACTTTAACCACGATCCGGTGGCCTTTCGTATATCGTTGCCAGATGCACGATTATGGCTAACTTTAACCTTAAATAAAATAAAAACTACTGAGGCTAGAGGGCTGCAATTTCGTATGTTTGATGATTGGAGAGTGGATGGTCAACATACCAATTTGCAGCCCTCTAGCCTCAGCAGTTTTTAAGATCTGAGGGCGGACAGAAAAAAGTGCGGACGGACAGACAAAGCCGTCACAATAGTTTTCATTTACAGAAAACTAAAAATTTCAGGAAGCGCCTTCCCATCAACCAGGTGAAGAATTGAACACTTATGTATACACATGTATAACAAAGGCAAAGAAAAGCTACCCGATATCCCAGGATAATTACTGACTCACCGCGAAATCATTACCAAATGAATCCAGGTGGAAAGGAACTATGCAAATGCATTAGCAGTTGTCGCAAGAGATCCTGATCGAAGGATACAGAGGCTGAGGACTCTGATGGAAGGATAAAAGCTGAGGAGTCGCGAATGATTCGCAAAAATTGTGATTGACCGAAGGATTGACTAACTGGTCGGACTGAGATGAAATGACTGACAAGATTTAGTCGAAGCCGGAACTGCCAGCTATGCGGATATAGACGGCGGGGGGTTAGTTGGGTTGGGGGGGAACCAAGTGGCCATGACGAAGCCTAATTAACATTTCGATATCGATGTTAATGAAGGACCGGACCACTTTTGTGTTTTTGTTCGTCTTTTTTTTTTTTTAAGTTGTTTGTTTACAAATGCCTCGGATGTTTGTCTTTCACTTACTGAAGAAGTATCTTCGCCGGTCCTTATCTCCGTGCTCCACTTATGGACTGTGATGACATCTGTCGAAGAGATGTCATTGTCATTCACGTTTCAGGATTTGAAACAGGATGTAAACATTTTTCGGTTTTTGTTGTCGTGTTTATATGTTTTTTTTTTTTTTTTAATCGAATGCCAACATCTGTCCTTGGCTGTTCATTTCTTAATTCTGAGTCTGGAGCTGCTTCGGTATTTAATGGTTATTATTATTATTATTATTATTGTTATTGTTATTATTATTATTATTATTATTATTATAATTATTATTATTATTATTATTATTATTCTTTGGAAGGAGTCCATGTTTTAGGGCAGTTAGCTTGTAGAAAGCCTTCTCTGTTTTTCTTATTATTATTGTTATTATTATGTTGTTCTGTTGACAATTTCATAATTTTCTGCTTCATCATCATCATCATCATTATTTTTGCACTATCACTTACCTTCATCATCTTCATCCTTTATTGTCCTTGCAGAAATCACTGGCATTTTTATTCTGTTTATCCTTATTCCTATCTTATTCCATTGGCTTTTTTTCCCTTAAACATCCTCTGCCACTTCTAGTGAAACATTCAACTTTGCTGTCAAAATAATTCAGTCTGTTTTTTTTTTTTTTACCAATTCTACCTGTTTGAGAGACTTAGTTTCCTACGATTATGCATCTCTTATACATTCTTTCCCTTATGTTCATATTCATTGGTTCGTTGTACCCATCAGTTAGTCAGTCTCTTAAAAATAAATTCTGTGTTTCCTTCCTAAGTGTTTTTAAGGTTCAACCTTATCTTCAGTACGCTTATCCACACATTTAACATATGCTATTCATGCCTAGCTTGCCATCTTCATGAAACATTATTATTATTATTATTATTATTATTATTATTATTATTATTATTATTATTCAGAAGATGAACCCTATTCATATGGAACAAGCCCACTGCGGCCATTGACTTGAAATTCAAGCTTCCAAAGAATACGGTGCTCATTAGGAAGAAGAAAGAGAAGGTACCGGGAAATACAGAGAAAAGAGATCTCGCTTATTAAAAGGAAAGGATAAATTAATAAATAGGTAAATAGATAAAGAGAACATGCTGAAAAGTTATATTTTGGTTGTTGTATGTTGCTGTGCTTGGTCTGTCATTTTGCAGTGTCCTGCTGAAGTAGCACCGTGAATATTATAAATGATTCACCATCGTCTGCTTTACAGTAAATAGATATAGTTTCCAGAACTCTGAATGATTTTTGTTTTAGAATATACAGGCATTTCCAGGCTGCTTTTCGTTAAGGATGTAAAAACTAACTGCGATGTATTGTTAATCCTAATTCTGCTAATGTTGGGTTGCCTTCTAAGAAACTGAGTCACATCTCGTCAGAATGGTTTCCTAGACGTGTGAAAACTTGGCTTCCTTTTACTACTCTCGAGGTTTTAATGAGCCAAGATCTGTTCTATTCATCGTGAAATTTTTTATTTGATTTATTTATTTATTGTTAACTGCTGTTTTTCGGCTATTGCTATCGCCAACTGACCACATTCATTAACCCCTGTGCGCTACCCAGTTTATGTTTGGGGTTGCATTCAGGCCACTTTTATTATTCACATTTTAGGGAACTTTTGCCTTTCTGTCGGCGTTTAGCTTGAACTTCCTCTGAAGAGGAAATTCGTGAATCTTATGTTTAGTCTCTGTAGGGGGGTAGCGCCGTCAGTTCACCTCATGCGGTGCACTGTAGGTATTACTTAAGGTTCTTTGCCCTTAGCTGCAACCCTTTTCGTTCCTTTTACTGTACCTCCTTTCATTTTCTCTTTCTTCCATCTTACTTTCCACCCTCTCCTAACAAATGATTCGTAGCGCAACTGCGAGGCTTTCACCCTGTTGCACCTTTCAAATTTTTTCACTGTCAATTTCCGTTTCAGCGCTGAATGAACTCATTGGTCCCAGTGCTTGGCCTCTGGCCTAAATTCTAGATTCAATTCAATTCTTATGCTCAGTGGTATCAGTTATATCCCCCGATATTACAATTCTACTTTGAATCTATAGGCGATTGTGGAAATTCTACGGGCCCATGAATAATAATAATAATAATAATAATAATAATAATAATAATAATAATAATAATAATAATAATCCGACTAGGACTAAGAAACTTTACATCTCTTGCTCGTGCAGTGAGACTGAATTGGTGTTCAGTAAATTATTTTTCTTTTGTTATCGAAGCGGTGTTGTTAAGGCCATTGTGATCATCAAATAAACAGCTAAATGTACGCTGCAATTTTTAAGGTTTAGAACTGTTGTGACTGAATATCATTTAAAGCAATAATTATCATATCATTTCATGAGTTGAATATATCTATGAGACACGAAAGATTGCTAATTATTTATGACTAGACAAAGAAAGTATTTTTCACAATCTGCGTTTAGTAGAAGATTGTGTTTTTCGTAATTTTTGTTTAGTACCAACATTTATTTTTGTACTAAAAAATTTATTTGTGCTTGCGAGTCTTGAAGCAATCTTACGATTCAGTAGATCAGTTCGAAGACATGCTCCTACTAAACTAAATCCAATACATAGAAATATATTGTTTACTTAAAAACTCCCTCGGAATCATGACCGGTCCATAAATGCTAGATTCCTCACCTAATGTACCTGGAGGTGGAGTCAGTGCGACGCCTTCGAAAGCAATCATTCCCTTCTGTTCTCCCATGGCTTCGAAACGATTCTCAATTTTCAAAACCCATTCTTCCTCACCTCCTCCATCTTCCTTCCCACACCCCCCCCCTCCCTCTCCCTTGTCACCCCTCCCTCCCCTTTACATTTAAACCCAATCTCCCAAACCCACTTCTCTTCTTTTACCTTCACCCTCTTCCTTTTTACCCTCTTCTTTCCCCCTTCCTTCTCAACTCTCTCTCTTCCTTCTATACACACACTCTCTCTCTCTCTCTCTCTCTCTCTCTCTCAAACTCTTCCTTCCAAACCCATTCCCCTTCCTTCTCAACCCCATTCCCTTACTTCTAAATCCCCCCCTTAATTCTGAACCCCCCCCTTCTAAACCCCTCCCTTCCTTCTAAACCCACTCCTCCTTCCTTCTCAGCC
>NC_089761.1:29320643-29333143 GCF_040412425.1 Macrobrachium rosenbergii | reverse complement strand
CATTAATGAAAAGTGGAAATTGGAGTGAGACAAGACCAGGTAGATAGAAGAACAAAATTATTATTATTATTATTATTATTATTATTATTATTATTATTATTATTCGTAAGCTTAATGACTGACTGAATCATTAATGAAAAGTGAAAATTGGAGTGAGACAAGACCAGGTATATACGAGACCAAAAAGAATGTTATTATTATTATTATTATTATTATTATTATTATTATTATTATTATTATTATTATTATTATTATTATTATTACTGAATGAAAGAAAAATAAAAAGATAGAGAGCTTTGCAGCTGGGACCCGATTAAAACTACAGAAAAACTTCATAACTCGAGCGCGTTGTAGTTACTAACCCCGCCCTCCCCGCCACTTCCGCGCCTAAATCAAAGGATGCATAGATTTGTGAAATTTTAAAATAATGTAGTATGGGATTCTTATGCTTCAACAAGATTATAAACTAATTTTACTTGAATACTAAGTTTGCAGTGAAAGAAGAATCCAGCCATAGAAAAGTAAAAGAAAATATATATAAAAATTAAATTTTGATTTTAATTTTTATTTGCAAAGAGTTGATAGAATGATCCTCAACTAAAACGACATTTGAACACCTCAGTGGGTAAAAATTCTGTTCTTAAATAGCGTAATGAAAATAATTTTTGTCGTTCCAGGGAAATATAATAGAACCTGATAGTAAATGACGAAAATTTGGAAAGTTTTTCAAAAAAATAATTAAAGATTGCTAGTAGTTTGACGCTGGGGCAAAGACAGCAATGTATAGTGAAGTTTTGTGTCCCTAGACCAGTGGTTCTTGACCATTTTTATAACCACGCCCCCTCTAAAGAGTTGGTCCTTCCCCCTTCCCTCCACCCCCCCTTGCATCTATGAGTAAAATTCCCTCTCTGATTTAAAGGAAAATAAAAAAAAAGAGAGAGAAAGAGAAGGGGTGTTTTTATTCTTTTTGGAATTAATTGGTGAGATACTTGACACTGCTTCTTAGCGACTCTTGTCAAGAGAATAACGAATATAATTATAGAATTTTTAATTTTTCCTTAGGGCTCGCGGCCCCCTCCCCCCTTGGAAATTGCCGACGCCCCCCAGGTTAAGAACCGCTGCTCTAGACATTCCCCTTCTCAAATTCAAAGTATAACAGCTTTTAAAACATTCAACAAAAACACGCTAAATCAGTTTCCTTAGCTTTTGTTAATGTCCATCAACATTCAGTACATGAGTCAATACTTTTCTGCTCCGCATAATGAAGTAACCTCTTGTCTGTCACGCGTCCGATCTATCAATTAATCAGTCTCAGTCAGTCGTCTGTTTTGTATTGGTAAACTATTTGCCGTCAGACTGTCAAAGACTTATTCGATCCTTCTGAAGTTTGTAGCGCCGTTGAGTTAAAGTTAAATCCATCAGTCCATCAACCTCGCAGTTTGGAGCTCGATCGTTCCATCAGCCGATCAATTAATCAATCAGTCAATTAGTCTATCGTGCTTTTCTTGGGATTTATGTATCGCAGTAGGTTATCAGTTATTGTTAATTGCAAATAATCTTCTTATTAGTTATTCAGTTATTATTTCTTTTCGTCGAAGCAAAATCGTTGTGTGTATTAGTTTATTTCAGGCGAACATTAATATTAACAAGTAAAAAATGCGTCGAAGTTTCTTCAGTGCAGTCGAGTTTTCTGTACAGCGTACAATCAAGGCCACCGAAAATAGATCTTTCGGTGGTTTTAGTATAATACTGTATGAGCCGCGGCCCATGAAACGTTAACGACGGCCCGGTGGTGGCCTGGCCTATATCGTTGCCTGACGCACGATTGTCGCTAACTTTAACCTTAAATAAAATAAAAGCTACTGAGGCTAGAAGGCTGCAATTTGGTATGTTTGGTGATTGGAGTGTGGATGATCTACATCCCAATTTGTAGCCCTCTAGCCTCAGTAAGTTTTAAGATCTGAGGGCGGAAAGAGAAAGTGCGGACAGAAAAAAGTGCTGACGGACAGACAAAGCCGGCAAAATAGATTCCTTTTCAGAACACTAAAAGGGTATTCACTTAATCTTTCCTCTGACTGACGTCAAGGAGTAGTGAATATTGGCTTAATTCAGGCAAGGCATTCGGTTAATTTTTCCCTCTATCGATGCAAAGTATTCCTCCTATAATTTCCGGCGTAGTTATGTAAACGTCATTGAGCCAATTTTTCCTCCTATAATCATAAAAGTGATGAACGATCAACTATTCTCAAGTATTGCTTTATTATGCGTATATTAAAACACTGGAATCAGAAGCCTCATTAAATAAGAGTGGTTTATCTATTGTGCATCACTATATTGTGACCGGAAATAATGAGTGAAAAGCCACAATAATGTAAATGAGAGACTGTATTTTTCCAAAATACAAAAAAGGGGTTTTAAAAAACAGTGGGAGCTGAAGAGGACCGTTGTGCAAAGGGTCGAAAACTCCCCCTGTTTTTTGGCCCCCTTTTCGACCCCCATTTTAACCCCATTTTTGTATTTTGGAAAAATACAGTCTCTCATTTATATTGTTTTGGCTTTTGACTCGAGAGTGGTTTTCGGGACTTGAATCATGGATATGGATGTCTGGAAAATATAATCTGATATATTCGATGTGTCTTGGTTGTTTGCTAAAATAAAGAAATTTATGATTCTCCGAAGACGATAATTTTCTTTACACGGATCAAGACTCTCTCTCTCTCTCTCTCTCTCTCTCTCTCTCTCTCTCTCTCTCTCTCTCTCTCTCGCCTAATAAGAAATTATTAAGAATACTCGTTTACTTCATTTTACTTTTTGTTTTATCGTCAAATAGTTGCGAAGAGTCGCCCCCTCTCTCTCTCCCCTCTCTCTCCCCCCCTCTCTCTGCAAATTTAGCATTAAAAGACATCTGTTACACTATTCTTCAGTTGTTTTAACTAGGACAATAACTGCCTATTCTCCACAATTGAACATTAAAGGCCGTCGAATTCCATTCGTAAACGGAAGAGAATTCAGGGGGTCGACCGCCCCTCGCCGCCAGCAATATCCTCCTCCATTCCGCCACCCAGCTATGCACAAGGGCAGTACCTCTGAGAGAGCTCTTGGGCCACCAATGCCGTCATTACCTGCACCTTCCGGAGGTTGAACATGAATTCGAAGATGTCGAGGCGGGCTCCTGGTGTGGGCTATGTGTGCTTTGGGGTGGGCTGTGGGTTGGATGGGTGGGTAGGGGGTTATGTGCGTGGGTGACTGAGGTGCATGAATAGCTGAGAGAGAGAGAGAGAGAGAGAGAGAGAGAGAGAGAGAGAGAGAGAGAGAGAGAGAGAGAGAGTTTTCCTTTATAGGAACCAATTGAGAGAGAGGAAAAGGTTCACTTCCACAAAGAACCTAAAACAAAAAAGGAGAGAGAGAGAGAGAGAGAGAGAGAGAGAGAGAGAGAGAGAGAGAGAGAGAGAGAGAGAGAGAGAGAGAGAGACCCCTCAAAGGTCTTCGTAAATATTATTCTTTTAATATACATGCCAAAGAATCCAAGAGGAGTTTGCATCGAACCAAAATGAAATTATGGAAATTAAAAAGTAATAAGAGACAATAAGTGTGCAGTAGCTTTCTGCGAAAAGACCTGGAAGCAGCCAAACAAAACCGGCAGTAAGATAGGAGAGAGAGAGAGAGAGAGAGAGAGAGAGAGAGAGAGAGAGAGAGGAGAGAGAGAGAGAGAGAGAGAAAAAGAAGTCCTCTCGACATCATACAGAAGAGCTATTAAAGACATGAACAACGCAGCCTCCAACACTCCCCTGAATTTCTCTTTGTCTGAAGTGGAAGCAAAAACATGGAGAGAGAGAGAGAGAGAGAGAGAGAGAGAGAGAGGCGAAGGAACTCACTTGGGTCTTGTAGACGCCATTTCGTACCACTGCTCTTGGCGATACTTGTAAATTACGCGTGGGCTGTTGGACGAACCGCCCCCTAATAGTTTGGCTCTTCTCAGCGCCCTTTAGGATACGTGCCTGGCATCCTCGTTTCGAGAAGAAGAAGAAGATGAAGAAGAAAAAGAAGACGAAGAAGAAGAAGCAGAAGGAGTAAAAGGAAAAAAAGCTGTAGTTAAACATTCGGTCAACCGCCTCTCTCTCCCATTTTTGCCTTCCTTTTGGGAACTTGTATTCCTTATAGTCGTGGAAACGTCTTTTGTTCAGTGTTAATGCTTTTATTTTTATTTCTAATCCCTGTCTTTTCGACGCCCTAATACCTATGCTCGCATCCTTTATTTTTTAAAAATTTCATTAATACTTTTATTTTCTTTACTTACCTCTGCATTTTAGACTTTCAAACACTCGTACTTACTGTATGCTTGCATCGTTTATTATTTTTCTTTTATATTTCTCTTCGCTTTTACTTTATATCTACTCATTTCTCTCACGGTTTTCATGTCAGTATACAAAATTGGCTGTCTGTTTCGCCATTCTTTTCAATAAGCATAGTCAAAATGTTCCCTATTTTGACCGCTCATCATCTCTCTCTCTCTCTCTCTCTCTCTCTCTCTCTCTCTCTCTCTCTCTCATTTCTGTAATGAAATTCCCCTATGATTCATTACTAAAGCATGATCAAAAACTTTGTTTCTTGACTGCTCAGTATGGTTGCTCTCTCTCTCTCTCTCTCTCTCTCTCTCTCTATGATATCTTTAATGAAATTTATCTTTGAATCCATTAAGTAAAGCATAATCGAAATGTTTATTTCTTGACCCCTCAATAAATAGTTTCTCTCTCTCTCTCTCTCTCTCTCTCTCTCTCTCTCTCTCTCTCTCTCTCAGTTTATTTAGTGAAATTCCCCTTTGAATTTGTTAAAAGAAACATAATCAGAATGTTAGTTTCTTGACCCTTCAATAAATAGTTGCTCTCTCTCTCTCTCTCTCTCTCTCTCTCTCTCTCTCTCTCTCTCTCTCTCTCTAACAATTTGTCTAGTGAAATTCCCTTTGAATTTATTAAGAAAAAGCATAATAAAAATGTTAGTTTCTTGACCCCTCAATAAATAGTTGTCTCTCTCTCTCTCTCTCTCTCTCTCTCTCTCTCTCTCTCTCTCTCTCTCTCTCAGTTTATTTAGTGAAATTCCCCTTTGAATTTGTTAAGAAAAGTTTAGTCAAAATGTTTGTTTCTTGACCCCTGAATAAATAGTTGCTCTCTCTCTCTCTCTCTCTCTCTCTCTCTCTCTCTCTCTCTCTCTCTCTCTCTCTTCATTCCTCCAGTATATTATGAGGGGAATTAGTAGAATGAAATCAATCACGTCAGCCTATTTTCGTCCATTAAAACAAACCTCCTGACGAACCTACAAACACCTCGAGGACTCAGAATCTACCTTTGCTTCTTTTTCTTCTTCTCCCCCCGCCAGGGACGCAGAATGAAGGACGCAGAATGAGGGTGGGCGGAGGGAAATGCCGAAAATAAAGCACGTCCTCTACGTCACCTCCCACACACACAGACACACACTCCCTCATACCTCCTCCTAACTATTTCTACCTCTACCTCCTCCCTCCCGCCCCTTTAGACACTTACAAAACTACCCACCACAATTTCCACCGTTCTAACCACTCCATTCCTCAGCCTCCCCAGTTCCAAGTCGTAACCGGGCCAATAACAACGATACTCATAATTACAATCAGTGGAGCCAGATTAACCCATCGGGAGGAGAGTAATTCATGAGATCGCGAGCGGTGTTGCTTCTCATTGGGCCACCGTAAAGGAATTAGAAGTACCGATGTCTCATTTGCATATTAAAGAATGCATAATCCTTCCCCCCGCCCCCCCTTGCCTATCCACCGAGGCCTCTGGCCACCCTGCTATCCTTCTCCTCTCCCCCTACCCATCCTACAGGAAGTCGTTGGTAGGTACCTATCTTTTTAATCACCTGGCTCCCATCCCCCTTCCATCGCCATCCTTATCCCTATCCCCCTCCCCAACCCCTGACCGCGATCGCTCCACCCATGATTATGTATCAAAAGATTAATATTATGAGGTTCATTAATTACCTCGTAAGCGATGTTAGGAATATGAGGCTTGTTAGTGTTGTTGAGGAGCAAAATGCATTTCTCTCGTTGCGCGGACATACACAGACACACGCACAGACACGTCCTTAAGTACGTACTTAGTTATACCTGTCTGATTTGGTGGAGCGTAGTTACAGAAAGTTGTGTAAATGTTTTATTAATTGTCCTTCAAGGCTTCTGCTCTCCAAAGGAATTAAAATGGGTGCGTTCACACTACAGTGAAACGTCATAAAAACATGTCGGCAATATGTCTTATACAAATACCAAACAGGTTGAAAACAAGTCAGCGACCGTCACAGACAGGTTGAAAACAAGTCGGCGACCGTCACTAATAGGTTGAAAACAAGCCAACGGCCATCACAGACAGGTTGAAAACAAGTGAACAGCCGTCACAAACATGTTGAAAATATGTCAACAACCGTCACAGACAGGTTGAAAACAAGTCATGGATCGTCACTGACAGGTTGAAAACAAGTCAACGGCCGTCACATACAGGTTGAAAACAAGTCAGCGACCGTCACAAACAGGTTGAAAACAAGTCAACGACCGTCTCAAACAGGTTGAAAACAAGTCATGGATCGTCACTGACAGGTTGAAAACAAGTCAACGGCCGTCACATACAAGTTGAAAACAAGTCAATGACTGTCACAAACAGGTTGAAAACAAGTCAAAGGCCATCACAAATAGGTTGAAATAAATGAACGACCGTCACAAACAGATTGAAAACAAGTCAGCGACAGAAAGCGGAGAATCAATCTTTGGCCAATGCAGAAAAATCGTTTGGAGAACTGACTTGGATTACCATTAAGCCGTTGACTTGTATTCAGCCTGTTTGAGATGTATGTGCAACAAGTTGCCGACTTGTGTTTATGCCATGTGTTATTGCAGTGTGGATGCAAGCTTAGATTTACTTCCCTATGCCTGTATTTTTAGATGCAGTTTTATTTACATATACTGTTTGAACCTCCCTGTGCAGAAGGCCTTAACGTATTTATGTCATAACTGTATACTTACTTAGCTGTACAATACACAATGTAATAACAATAATAATAATAAAACGATAATAATAATACTAAAAATAATAATAATAATAATAATAATAATAATAATAATATATAATTTTTTCAAAGTGTATCGTTCACATAAAACGATTTTGTAATTATTGAATTAATAGAGTGGATTTATAAAATTATATATATATATATATATATATATATATATATATATATATATATATATATATATATAAGTACAGAGAATAACCACCATCGACAGCTATCCATATCAGACGACTGACCAAAATACGTTATTGATGAAAAACCTCTTGAAGACGTTTTTATGTTGCATTTGTAAACTTCTCTCTCTTTTTTTATATTCCTTTCTACTTTACACAGCAACCTTCTCCTGCACCCAGCCTATCTGCCCTCCTCCTACTCCTACTCCTACTCCTCCTCCTCCTCCTCCTCCTCCTCCTCCTCCTCCTCCTCCTCCTCCTCCTCCTCCTCCTCCAAGCCATCATTATTACCCCTGACAGGAACAACCGATTGGGTATAATTGCTCCATTTTAACATGGAAGTTGGGCAACAGTTCCCTTCGGACAGTCTGTGGGCGAGAGAAGGACGGACGTAGGGGCGAAATTCGAGGTCACGGTGGTAGTTAAAAGTAGGCTTTAATTATAAAGTTCGAGCCGGACTAGGCTTCTAGTCATGTTTAAGCCCGACTAGGCTTCTAGTTGTAATGTTTGAGGCCAACGAGGCTCCTAGTTATGTTTAAGCCCAACTAGGCTTCTAGTTACGTTTAATCCCGGCTAGGCTTCTAGTTGTAATGTTTGAGTCCGACTAGGCTCTAGTTGTAATGTTTGAGCCCAACTAGGCATCTAGTTATGTTTAAGCCCGACTAGGCTTCTAGTTGTAATGTTTGAGGCCAACGAGGCTCCTAGTTATGTTTAAGCCCAACTAGGCTTCTAGTTACGTTTAATCCCGACTAGGCTTCTAGTTGTAATGTTTGAGTCCGACTAGGCTCTAGTTGTAATGTTTGAGCCCAACTTGGCTTTTAGCTGTATGTTTGAGCTCAAATAACCTTCTATTTGTAATGTTTGAGCTCAACTAAGCTTCTAGTTGTAATGTGTAAACTCGACTAAGCGTCTAGTTGTAAATGTTTGAGCCCAACTTGGTTTTTAGTTGTAATGTTTGAGCCCAAATAAGCTTTTGTTTGTAATGTTTGAGCTCAACTAAGCTTTATAGTTGTAATGTTTAAACTCGACTACGCTTCTAGCTGTAATGTTTGAGCCCAACTTGGCTTTTAGTTGTATTGTTTAGACCAGCTAGGGTTTTAGTTAATGTTTAAGTCCAACTAGAATTCCAGTTGTAATGTTTAAGCTCCTCAGGACTTAACGGTAATGTTGAAGCTCAACTTGGCTTCTAGTTGTAATGTTTAAAAGCTCTTTTATGGGTTTGCTTGTGGTGATGAAGTACAATTGGGCTTCCAGTTGTAATGTTAAAGCCCAGGTAGGCTTTGGTAGTAATGTTTAAGCCCAACTAGGCTTCTGGTTGTAATTTAAGCCCAAGTAGGCTTAAAGTTGTAATGTTTAAGCCCCTACCAAGCTTTTAGATGAAGTAAATAGGGTAAAAAAAAGGAATGAAAAGATTTAGGGTCTAATTTAACACCATAGTGGTAATTCCAACGAGGTTCCTAGATGGAAAGTTCAGCGGAAATAATAGCAAAAAATAGCCCACAGTAGCAGCCAGAACTAGGTTCTAATCGCAGTGGTTAACTGTAAGCTGAGGCATCAAAAACAACAGCAGCAAAAGCAACAAAAAAAAGCATACAAAAGAAATATGGGTCAGTTCGAGGTCACAGCGGTTCCTTAAGTAGGTTTGAGTTGTAAAGCCTAAACAGACGGGAGCAAGCAACAACAATAGCTATAAAAAAACAATTATAATTGTAATGAGGGTCAGGTGCGAGTCAGAAGTTGTATAGTGAGTATAATAAAAATGTGATTATGATAATGATCATAGTAGATGTTTTGCTTTGTAAGTTAATGTAATGTCTTTTTCATTAAAATATTTTAACTCCAAATTTGCGGAAGCTAATGAGACTTTAAAAAAATCTGAAATATAATTAAGATGATACTGTGGCGTTGAAGGCGTTAACATCTTTTTAATTTATATTTTAAAAGCTGAGGAATGAAAGAAAGATTTTTAGAAATATCAGTAAAATAAGAAAATAAAGAAAAAATAACAAAAGAGAGCCAAAAGTGAGATATAAAAAAAGATCTACAGAAATATCAATAAAATAAAAAATGAAGATAACAAAAGAGAGAGCCAAAAGTAAGACATAAAAAAAGACCTACAGAAATATCCACAGAAATATCAATAAAATAAAAAAATAAAAAAAACGAAAGAGGGAGCCAAAATTAAGAAAAAAAAATCTACAGAAATATCCACAGAAATACCAATAAAACAAAAAATAAAGAAAAAATAACAAAAGAGAGCCAAAAGTGAGACACACAAAAAAAAAGATCTACAGAAGCATCAGTAAAATAAGAAAAATAAAAAAGCATCAGTAAAATAAGAAAAATAAAAAAAAATAACAAAAGAGAGAGAGAGAGTCAAAAGTAAGACACAAAAAAGATCTACAGAAATATCAACAGAAATATCAATAAAATTAAAAAAAATAACAAAAGAGAGCGCCACGAGTAAGACGTAAAATAAGATCTACAGAAATATCAATAAAATGAAAAAAATAATGAAAAATAACAAAAGAGCCCAAAGTACGACACAAAAAAGGATAAACAGAAATATCAATAAAATGAAGAAAAAATAAAGAAAAACTAACAAAAGAGAGAGAGCCAAGCGTAGCGCGCAAAGAAAAGGGCCGTGGCGCTGCTTCTTGCTTCCTTGCACGAATGCCCATAAGTGGAATAAAGAATTAGGGGTTCCCAAATTAATGGACACCTTGATTGACAGCTACTTGGAGCGTATGTTGGGCATGATTAATAAATGTTGTAATTTGGATAATGTGCAGCGGTTTAAAAGCTTGTTAATGGACGCCTCTGTGTGTGTACTCCATCTCTGCGATAAGCGATAAAAGGCGATAGATAGATAGATAGATAGACAGATAGATAGACAGACAGATAGATAGATAGATAGATGGGTGAGATTGCTGTCGAGTGTCGAAGGTTGTTCCCGGTGTTATTCGACGGTTTTTTATTATTTTATTTATTTATTGATTGATTTTTCAATAGATAGATAGATAGATAGATAGACAGATAGATAGATAGATAGACAGACGGTTGATGAGGATGCTGTCGAGGTTGTTCTCGGTGTTATTCGACGGTTATATATTTATTGATGTATTTATTCATTTATTTGTTTTTAAGTAGAAAAATAGATAGACAAATAGATAGATAGACAGATAGATAGATAGGTGATGACGATGTTGCTGAGTGGCGAAGTGTGTTCTCGGTGTCATTCGACGGTATTTTTTTTATTATTTTATTTACTTTTTTTTTCAAAAATAGGTTTGGGAACTGGAAAAGTCACGTGATCCAAAAGGGAAGTGATCCTTGAAGTTACATACACCTTTCGTTCCTTGCTCCGTATATGTAACTTCAAGGAAAAGTGGTCCTTGAAGTTACATGTACGGAGCAAGGAACCAAAGGTGTATGATTAAGGTACTGGAGAGAAGAGGTTACGAAAGTTATATTGAATGGGGTTTGGGGAGGTGGGGAAGGAGTCTATGGGGAAGGTGGAACTTATTGGGAATGGGGAAGGGGCATAGGAGAGAGGAGGTTAAGAAAGGCATATGAAGAGTATATGGATGAGGTTTGGGGAGGAGGTTGGGGAGGGAGGAGCCTCTGGGGGGAGGTGTAGGGGTGATTGGGGTTTGGTAAGGGGGAAGGATGCTGTTTGGGGGAAGGGGGAAATATTGGGATGGGGCAGGGGCATGGAAGATAGGGGTTTAAAAGCTACATGAAAGTTATATGAATGGGGTTTGGGAAGGGGGGAGAGGAGGCTGTGGGGGAGGGAAGGGGGAACTATTGGGAATGGGGCAGGGGAGAGAAGGAGTTACAGATATATGAAAGATATATGAATGGGTTTTGGGAAGGAGTTGGGAGAGGAAGATGGCTGGGAAGGGGAAGGGAAGACTATTGAGACTGGTACAGGGGGGGTGGGGGGTATAGGAAGGAACCCCCCCCCCTCCGAAGGACACCCACCGAAAAGACCCATCAGAAAACGATGCTTGAGACGATAACATGTGGCCCCGGCGGATCGTTATTGCAGATGAGATGGCAATCATCGGAAGGCAGCACGGGGGCATTTGGAGCTCGTAAGATATTTCATCCCGGAGATCGCTTCTTCGACGGGATGCTGCTGTTATGATGCTGTTGTCGATACCTGCGGAGGGGCAGCGATAGGTGAGTATTGCTGCAGGAGGAGGAGGAGGAGGAGGACCAGCAGCAGCAGCAGCCTAACTGCCGTAATGGAAGTATCAACGATGGTATTGAATTGCATGGCCGTTAAGAGGCGTTTAAAAGATGGCGTCGCGCGCGAAGAACAATTGACGTCTTCGGAAGGAGAGGAGGGACGTCAGTGGTGGTCGCTTCTGGTGTCGTGGGTTTCATTTTTGTTTGTTTGTGTCGGCGGGGCCTTGGAAAATAATTTTTTTTTTTCTAAAATCAAAGTGATAATTTCATTTACAATGTGAGAAAGATTTTTTCCAGAAGCAAATTCAGATTTCTTCCAAATTAAAAAAAAAAAAAAAAATTTTTTTTTTTTTTTCCAGATCCAAAATCAGGTGTTTGTTTCGCAATGGAAATTAATTTTTTTTTTTTTTTCCGAATCGAGGTACATTTTTTTGTAGAGTTGAAATTTGAAAATTTTTTTCCAGGATAACAATTAAAAATTTTCGTGTTAACGTCAGTAATTTCGCTAATTCAACATCAGCTTTTATTCACAGAATCAAATCAAAGTTACAGTAAATTCTAGAACACAACTTCGACATCATATAACAAGAAGTTTCTTCGGTGCAATCCAGTTTTCTGTACAGCAGCTACAGCGTATAATCAAGGCCACCGAAACTGGATCTATCTTTCAGTGGTGGTATAATGCTTTATGAGCCGCGGCCTATGAAACTTTAACCACGGCCCTGTGATGGCCTGTTCTATATTTTTGCCAGAAGCACGATTATGGCTATCTTTAACCTTAAATAAAATAAAAAAAACTACTGAGGCTAGAGGGCTGCAATTTGGTATGTTTGCCGATTGGAGGGTGGATGATCAACACACCAATTTGCAGCCCTCTAGCCTCAGGAGTTTTTATGATCTGAGTGTGGACAGAAAAAGTGCGGACGGACAGACAAAGCCGGCACAATAGTTTTCTTTTACAGAAAACTAAAAGGCCTTAGAACGGACAGCTTTCTTCATATTACACCTCATCATAATTATATGCGAATGGATTTAATCGCCTCT
>NC_089761.1:29310643-29315643 GCF_040412425.1 Macrobrachium rosenbergii | reverse complement strand
ATATATATAATATATATATATATATATATATATATATATATATATATATATATATATATATATATATATATATAATATGTATACATATATATATATATATATATATATATATATATATATATATATATATATATATATATATATATATATATATATATATACATATTATTGGCCATGCATTTGTTGGTACGCGCGCGCAGACTGCACGTTCCTACGAAGGTGGCCCTTTTTATTTTTCGGCAGAAGAGTGCCTTCGTGGTGCTTGGGACTTCGTCAGAATTACCGCAAGGGGTTTGTAGGCAGGAACTTCCCACGGTCTCGAATATAATTCCCGTCTCAAGTCTTCTACGACCCTTCAAGAACCCCGTCGCCGTCATCTCTCCCACACGAAGGGACCGACCGTGACAAATGAAAACTCATGATTGGCCACCTTCATCTGGCTTTTGTGTTCCCCTGTAAATACGTGATTGGAAGGAAGAAGAATATTTGAGTACTGCTGAAATTTTACTCGACTTATTTTCTGCTGATTGATTGCGTTGGATTTGTGTAGGCGTATTTTGGAGACCGTTAGATGTTATTTTCACAATTCAGAATCAATGTCGATATCGGTCGTGCTTCTAGCTGACGCAGATTCGAGTTTTTCGAAGTTACTATTATTATTATTAGTCATAAAAATCTCATAATAGTAAATATATATTAGAAATTTGAACGTCTTTTACTGTAATCCAGCAGATTCTCGAAATCTCTCGTTTGTATATATATTTCTAATATGTATTTACATTTACGCTACTGTGGATTTTTTCACCACTGTTATTATTATTATTATTATTATTATTATTATTATTATTATTATTATTATTATTATTATTATTATTATTATTATTATTATTCAGAAGAAGCCCACAAGGGCCATTGACTTGAAATTCAAGCTTCCAAAGACGGTGGTCATTTGAAAGAAGTAACAGGTGATACGAAATTCCGAAAGACTTTCAGTTAAGTATTTATAATTTCGAGAAGTTATAGGCCGTGAAAATGACCAAGTATTTTGGAACACAAAGCTTTAATTTTATGTGGATATAGTCTTTAAACTGAATAAGGTAGAAAATTTTCCTAGGTCAAATGAGAAGGAAGTTTAACCATATCCTCCGCTACTCGACCTTAAAGCAAACTATCGTCTGTCCGGCCGCACTTTTTCTGTCCGCCCTCAGATCTTAAAAACCAGAGGCTAGAGGGCTGCAATTTTTTATGTTGATCATCCACCCTCCAATCATCAAACATACCAAATTGCAGCCCTCTAGCTTCAGTAGTTTTTATTTTATATAAGGTTAAAGTTAGCCATAATCGTGCTTCTGGCAACGATATAGAATAGGCCACCACCTGGCCGTGGTTAACGTTTCATGGTCCGCGGCTCATACAGCATTATACCGAGACCACCGAAAGATAGACCTATTTTCGGTGGCCTTGATTATACGATGTACAGAAAACTCGATTGTGCCGAAGAAACTTCGGCGCATTTTTTGCTTGTTTGGAGATGTTTTTAAAATGCATATTTGTATAATTTTTGCTCACGTATCCGTGAATATTTTTTTTTTGCTTACTTGTAATTGAATATGAAAATTATAAGCACTCAGATTAACATTTTTCTACTTGTGCTCGAAAGTTGTCGATAAAGAAAAGATAAGTAAATAGGTTCAGAGTCAGGTGCCTATTCTGAAGAAAAATTTTTTTTTTTTTTTATTCCGCCGCCGGAATATTTTGAAAAGATATTTACATATTTCGATGAAATATTGCGGGGGTATGGTCAAGGAAAATTAAGATTAGATTATTAGGCGTTAGTAAATCCTGACTTAAGGTTCGGATAGGTTATTTTTTCTATTTTCCTTCAAAAAAATATATCTAAGTAAGTAATCCGGCAGCCCGTCAACCTAACGGTCCGAAAATACCCAAAGGTTCAGTAAGAGAATAGGTACCAGCCCTCGGGCTGGGGTGTTAAGCAGTGGACCTAGTGACACACTGGCCACGTGTCATAGGCATTGGGACCTGTCTCCCCCCCCCCCACACACGCGCCTGCCTTATGAGCCTACAGAGGCCCAGGAGGACTTTAAACTTAAATAAAATATATTGATAGCCTGAAGCGAAATTGTGTAGAAAAATTTGCCGATGTGCTTGCTCTGAAGATTTTATTCTCATTTGTTTGATGAAATTCTCAAATTAATGTAACATCGTTCTTCTCTCTTTATAAAGTCTAGAAAAATTATGTGAAAATACTTGATACTCTGTGGATTCTCAATTCATAAGGTTGTAAATTTTTATATACGCCATTAAAGCCTCGTTCAGTTTATGGAGAGAAGTAAACACAAAAACATCCAGCTAGGAATTTCTGAGCTATGTAACAGGGAACTTTCTCCACGGTCCTGTACGCGGCCACCCTGTTTTTTTTTTTTTTATGAGGCAATTAACGAATGAAATCGTATATACGGAGTATTATTAATCATAAATGAGGACAGGTGTGTTAATCCATTTCAGATGTGTAGTTATTAATTTGTTTCTTTCTCTTTTCTTCCCTTCCTCCTTTCTTTCTTTCTTTTCATCTCTCTTTCTTCATTTATATATGTGTATATATATATATGTATATATATATATTATGTATATATATGTATCTATCTATCTATCTATCTATCTATCTATCTATCTATCTATCTATCTATCTATCTATCTATCTATATATATATATATATATATATATATATATATATATATATATATATATATATATATATATATATATATATACATACATATATATATATATTCATAGAGGACCTGGGCAATACGGAAGGTTCAAACAGTGATTTTTGTCATTTTGGAGTGTGAATATATATATATATATATATATATATATATATATATATATATATATATATATATATATATATATATATATATATATGTATATATATTATATATATATATATATATATATATATATATATATATATATATATATGTATATATATATATATATATATATATATATATATATATATATATATATATATATTACTGTATGTATATCTTTTATTATTTTTAATCATTTATTTAATTTAAATGCAATAAAAACCTCATTCTTCTATGTTTTCGGGCACGGTTAACCTAATCCTCCCGAAAGCTTGAGTAGGCTATTTGCTTACAACAACCCTTATTTGCTTTATTGCCTTTCTGTCTCTCGTGTTTGGACGAGAAAAACAAATCTCGGAACCAAAAGTCACCCGACTGTTGTCTCCCCGTGATAACATTTAGTCAGAGGGAATTACATTTCACTGGGGAGAGTCGGATTACGTTACTCTTATATCATTTGATCGGAGTTATCTTTTGCCTTCGGCTGTGATGTCTTCGGGAGAAAGTGAAGGAGGAGGAGGAGGAGGAGGAGGAGGAGGAGGAGGAGAAGAAGAAGAAGAAGAAGAAGACGAATAAGAAGGATGAGGAGGAGGAGGAGGAGGAGGAGGAGGAGGAGGAGAAGGAGGAGGAGAAAAGAAGAAGAAAAAGAAGACGAAAAAGATGAAGAAGAAGGAGGAGGAGGAGGAGAAAAGAAGAAGAAGAAGGAGAAGAAGAAGAAGAAGAAGAAGAAGAAGAAGAAGAAGAAGAAGAAGAAGAAGGAATCTTTTGCCCTTCGCGCACATTTATCTATGTAATACGTAATGATGTAATACCTACTTTGTCTTGTAATTTTCCTAGTAGTTTATTAATTTAAAAAAAATTAATAAACTAGTTTATTAAATGAAAGGAGGCATTGCAGTTCAAAAAATAAATGAACACATATGCATACACACACAAATTATGAGGGCCTGATTGGGTACTGACAACCCTTTGACAGCGATTTCAAAAACGTTTTTAAAGCTAACTCAGTAACATGAGAAGACCCTAATTTATTAAATGAATAATTATTAATTTGAGGTGTAATTGGGTATGTGGGTATTTTTTATTACCTGAACAATTATTAATTTGAGTTGTAGCTGGGTAAGTGGGTATTTGTTTTAGACAGAGATAAGGAAAATAAGGTGAATGATTACGAAAAATTATTAATTTGAAGTGTAACTGGGTATGTGGGTATTTTTTATTACCTGAATAATTATTACTTTGAGGTGTAACTGGGTATGTGGGTTCTTGTAGACAGAAATAAGGGAAGTAAGCAAAGTGAAATGGATTGCAATCATTACACCTAGAAGTGTAACTTGGCATGTGTTTTTCATTATTTTACCTGAATAATTATCAATTTGAGGTGTAACGGGGTATGTGGGTATTTTTTTAAAGACAGGCATAAAGGAAACAAGGCGAATGACGGAGGTAAGTAGGAAAGATAGAAAAGTTTAAAGTAAAAGTGCAGAAAAAAAAAAATTTAAAGGCTTGAAGAATCATGAGTAAAGAGTTAATAAAAATTAGGTTTAAAAGTAAGACGTTTAAGTGTTTATTATATTTGTTTTATGTGAGAAAATTAAAAAAAATGCAAATGAACGCTTGTGGATTTAACGGAAAATTACATAACGGGGATAAAGGAAAGTATTAAATAATGAATGGGACCCTATTTGAAAAAACGGAAGGATCAACAATAGATTTTAAAACTTGGTTGATAGATTGATAGATTCCTTCAAGGAAGATGAGTAAGAAAGTTAATAAAAAGACGAGGGAGAAGAAGGACGAAAATGTAGAGGAGAGAGAGAGAGAGAGAGAGAGAGAGAGAGAGAGAGAGAGAGAGAGAGAGAGAACGGAGAAAGTAAAAATAGCTGAAGAAAGTAAGCGAGAATAAAGAGGAAAGGGAATTGAAGAAGAAATTGAGAAGAAGAAAGGGAAATAAATAAATAAAGAAAGGTAGAATGAAAATGAAGAAAGAGGAGAATTAATGAAGACAGAGATTCGAGAACAGTTGAATAATAAGGAAAACAATTATTGATAAGGCAGCGAGAGAAAGACGAAAGGAAGCCAGAAATGAACGGAAGAGAGAG
>NC_089761.1:29300643-29305643 GCF_040412425.1 Macrobrachium rosenbergii | reverse complement strand
TGATTAGAAGGAGAGTTAGACGGCAATTAAGGCTTTTTATACATGTGGGAAATTTTCACTAATACACTTTATTCACCTTTTGACAGATTAAGTGATAACGGTTCATTTGAAAGGTTTTACGTAAGTCTTTTAGTGGTTTTATGAAAAATGTAGCATTGTTCAATTTAGGGTTGTTCACGTTTTCTTATGATAAACGGGCAAATGTATATATATGATATATATATATATATATATATATATATATATATATATATATATATATATATATATATATATATATATATATATATATATATATATATATATATATATATATATATATATATATATATATATATATATATATATATATATATATATATATATATATATATATATATATAAGGTATGGGTATCTGCTTTCGTTATATGAAAATATGTTCATGCATGCATTTTCATTAACCACTTAAGGCTTTCATAGATTCAACTTAGTATAAAAGTAAAGTAAACGCAAAAGTAATTTTTCTTTATATTTTTCAACAGCCCTTTTAAGATAATATCAAATCATCTCATTTTCTAATTAATAGTATTTAATCATGCCCGTATTGCTTAAACATCATTAACCCTTACGACAGTAAATTTGTATGTTTTGCTTAATTTTTCTAGTTTTTCGAGATATCTTTAATATTTAAATCTTCTGATCCTTTAAACATTTTTTTTTTTATCATTTCTCTTTCGACATTTTCATATTATTATTTTAAAGCGACCAATCTCCTGATAATATATTTTTTATCTGGAAATCTTTCCTGTTTCAATAGTTTTGGTCACATTTCTTGAAATTGTTTGAGTCGCGTTTCTTAAAATAATTTTGGTCGCATTTCTTAAAATTTTTTTGGTGGGACTTTTTAAGATTGTTTTAGTGTCATTTCTTAAAGTTGTTTTGGTCACATTTCATGTAATTGTTTTGGTCACATTTCTTAAAACTGCTTTGGTCATATTTCCTAAAATTGTTTTGGTCACATTTCTTAAAACTGTTTCGGTCGCATTTCTAAAAATAATTTTGGGCGCAATTCTTAAAATTGTTTTGGTCACATTTCTTAAAATAGTTTTGGTCACATTTCTTAAAATTGTTTTGGTCGCATTTCTTAAAACTGCTTTGGTCGCATTTCTTAAAACTGTTATGATCGCATTTCTTAAAACTGTTTTGGTCGCATTTCTTAAAACTGTTTTGGTCACATTTCTTAAAATAGTTTTGGTCACATTTCTTAAAACTGTTTTGGTCACATTTCTTAAAACTGTTTTGGTCGCATTTCTTAAAACTGTTTTGGTCAAATTTCTTAAAAGCGCCTTGCACACACACACACACACACACACACACACACACACACACACACACACACACACACACACACACACACACACAGAGAGAGAGAGAGAGAGAGAGAGAGAGAGAGAGAGAGAGAGAGAGAGAGAGAGAGAGAGAGAGGAAAGTTCTGTGGCCAGCATAATGATGAACCTCCTTAAAGCTTATATTTCCATATTGTTAGGTCAGTTATTGTTATTATTATTATTATTATTATTATTATTATTATTATTATTATATATTATTATTTTAGCAACACTTCCGTAACATTGGGGAATTATCATCTGCATAGCCATCATTTCGCTCCTATAGCAAAGCTTATTAGCATCTGATTATGGCGTCGTTTCTTGTCAAATCATTATTATCTGATCATGACTATATGTTCAAAGATAAAATATTACCATCCGAGTATCATTTACATTTTCCCCATATCAATCATTATCATGTGAGCAGAAAATTGATATTATTTCCAAGTATTATCAGCTGCGGTTCACCTGTTTTAGTGATTTTTTTTCTTTTTTTTTTTGAAAGCTTTGCAATCGCAACTAACAAAGAATAACTTAATTCACTTTGATTGGAAACTTATTACTGTTGAAAGGTAGTATCTAATGCCGAAAAGCAATTTTAGTTTTCTGTAAAAGAGAACTATTGTGCCGGCTTTGTCTGTCCGTCCGGACTTTTTCCGTCCGCTCTCAGATCTTAGAAACTACTGAGGCTAGAGGGCTCCAAATTGGTGTGTTGATCATCCACCCTCTAATCGGCAAACATACCAAATTGCAGCCCTCTAGCCGAAGCAGTTTTTTTTTTTTATTGAAGGTTAAAGTTAGCCATAATCGTGCTTCTGGCAACGATATAGGACATGCCACCAACCGGCCGTGGTTAAAGTTTCATGAGCCGCGGCTCATATATCATTATACCTAGACCACCGAAAGATAGATCTATTTTCGGTGACCTTGATTATATGCTGTAGCGGCTGTACAGAAAAATTGATTGCGCCGAAGAAACTTCGGCGCATTTTTTACTTGTTTTTATTTATTCCATAGCATCACGTGTATTTTAATGGGAAATGTTTAATAATATTGCAAGGCATTATAAACTTTGCATCATTTATTTCTATTGAAAAGGTTTAATATTTTTACCAAGAATTATCGAAGAGATATCAGTTATTCACTTCCGCGTAAAGCAAGGGTTCGAACCAAGAGAAAGCTGTGAGTCTTGTCATCACAAAAATGAATGAATGACAGGTAAATTTTTTTTTAATCGTTTTAAGTATTACTCAATAGATTAACGGGAAAGTCTCGCAGAATTAATTTTTGTTAAAAAGGAACATCTCAAATTGATACTAACTCTCATAATACTATTACTCGCCATTACCTCGTTACTAACTTCTTTTACCTCTATCGTTTTACGAGCAAGAGCCCGTGTTAGCATGAGGCCAAACCAACATAACAGCAACGTATTTCTTCAGTATTTCGTACCTTTTTTTAAATGTTTATTGTTTTTTTCGGTCAGTATGAAGTTTTTAAGGTCTGTTTCTCAGTAAAAAATGTATAGAGTATTTTTAAAACAATTTGAATCTAAAGACTCTTAAGTAGTGTTCATTTTAGAGAATAATCATTTCCGAACGCTCGTTGAATTATTCTGAATATTATAGGCCAGTCTGTCTTTCTGTCTGTCGTAGTCTCTCTCTGTGCGTGTGTGTTTGTGTGTGTGCGTGTGTGTGTGTGTGTGTGTCAGACTCTAAAGTCAGGCTTATGCACATTTGAGTACATTGATAACACTGTAAAATTTTTATTACATTTAGCTTCATTTGAATTTCACATGATTTATGACCTGCTGAGATACTGAGTTTTCTGTAAAAGAAAACTATTGTCTGTCCGTTTGCACTTTTTCTGTCCGCACTTTTTCTGTCCGCCCTCACATCTTAAAAACTACTGAGGCTAGAGGGGCTGCAAATTGGCATGTTGATCATCCACCTCCAGTCATCAAACATAGCACCTGCAGCCTCAGCCTCAGTACTTTTTATTTTACCTAAGGTTAAGGCTAGCTGTAATCGTGTTTCAGTGTGATATAGGATAGCCACCACCGGCCCGCATTAAAGATTCATATTCATGGCCTGAACAGTATTACTGAGACCACCGAAAGATAGATTCATTGTGCCTTGATTATACGCTGTATAGAAAACTCGACTGCGCCGAAGAAACTTCGGAGCATTTCTTCCTTGTTTTTATTACAATTGCTTCATGTTGATCAATAGCAATATTTTAATTTCACCAATGTAACGTCTACTCTCTAAGCCTCATTGTACCCGTCAGGCTTTGCAATCACACAAATATGGTACGGAGTTGGGGAACTCAAGAATCAGTTGCGCTGTTTTTCTTTCCGTTCACTTTCAGGATGTGGAATTTTACAACTTCCTGTGAGTTTCCGTAATTATATAGTCTGCCTCGTTTCTAGAGGCGTATTGGTCACCTGTCTTTGTATATAACCATTTTGTAGTGACTGAGCTTGATAATAATAATAATGGTGAGGAAGTCCACAATCATGTTTGTGTAAAATGTATATGTACACACACACATACTGTATATATATATATAGTTAGGTATATATATATATATATATATATATATATATATATATATATCGAGTATATATATATATATATATATATATATATATATATATATACCTATATGTATATATACCTGTATATATATATATATATATATATATATATATATATATATATATATATATATATATATATATATACAAGGTATATATATTTCTGAGACTCAATGTGATTATGAGAATTTTATAAATAATAATAATAATAATAATAATAATAATAATAATAATAATAGTACTTCCTCGGTGACCTTGATTTGGTGACGCCAGGTAACCCGCATCAATCAGTCAGTCAGCCACAAAAAAAACTAGTATCTCCGTTTTTAAGTTAATCATGTTATTCCTATTTTGATTTCATCGATTATTTTTAATATCAATAAAATTATAATTTAATTCTTTTTAATATTAATAAAATTATGATTTAATTATTTCGACGCCATTAAGTAGGCTCGCCGAATTCTTCAGGCTGGCCCACCCGTTAGATGGAGTCAGGTTTAGGCTAAAAGGGCTTATATTGGACGAAAAGGTATTCTGGAACGGATGACTTCTAGGAAGGGGGGAGGGATGGGGAAGGGGGGGAGGGAGGGAGAGGGATAGCAGATGATGGGAAGGGGTGGCGGGTGGAGGGTCTTGGAATAGGACGAAGAAGGTAAAGTAACGGAGACAAGAAAATGGAAGAATTATTTAAAAAACGAAAGTGAGGTAAGGAGGAAATTTACATTTTTCTTGGTCATTTATTTATTTATTTATTTATTTATTTATTTATTTATTTATTTATTTATTTATTTTATCCGAAATGTAATGTAATTTCCTTCACAGTTCACGGTGGCGAGTGGGAACAAAAACTAAAGCTTGCAAATAAAAGATCAAAAGAACTGGCACTAGCAGAAGCTAGTTTAATAAAAGCAGAATTTCAAGAAACAATGAAATTGAAGTTTGTTAACTAAAACAAAAGCAGAATGACCTACAAAAAATGTAACAAAAGCTTGGCACTGAAGTCCAAAATTTGATTAAAGTTTGCTAACGGTGC
>NC_089761.1:29288143-29295643 GCF_040412425.1 Macrobrachium rosenbergii | reverse complement strand
TGTTGATCATCCACCCTCCAATCATCAGACATACCGAATTGCAGCCCTCTAGCCTCAGTAGTTTTTATTCTATTTTAGGTTAAAGTTAGCCATAATCGTGCTTCTGGCAGCGATATAGGATAGGCCACAACCGGACCGTGGTTAAAGTTTCATGGGCCGCGGCTCACCGCGTTTTACCGAGACCACCTAAAGATAAATCTATTTTCGGTTGCCTTGATTATACGCTATACAGAAAACTCAATGCGCCGAAGAAACTTCGACGCATTTTTTACTTGTTTCGTTTGGATGTTTATTTTGTGCTATACGATAATGTAAGTGTGGAATAAGTGATGATTATATTAATGGACAGCAAGATCAGTTATCAATCGAAAACTCTACGGATTGTAATAATAATGTTTCAAGTGCTCTTGAGTCGTCAAGGAATCTCTTCGTTACAAAATTCAAGTTGTCATTTTTAATTGCTTCACACTTTTCCTTCTAAAGCAGTGAAACAGTGTGTATAATAATAATAATAATAATAATAATAATAATAATAATAATAATAATAATAATAATAATAATAATAATAATAACATAAAAAAATCCTTAAGGAATTGCTTCGTTATAAAATTTGTATAATCAGATTTCATTGGTTCACATTTTTCCTTCTAAAACAGCGTTTATAAAACAACAACAAACTTAACCAACAATAATAATAATAATAATAATAATAATAATAATAATAATAATAATAATAATAATAATAATAATAATAATAATAATAATAATAATAATGTTTAAACCTTCCTTAGGGAATCTCTTCGTTACAAAATTCGTTTAATCAGGTTTCATTGCTTTACATTTTTTCCTTCTAAAACAGCGTTTCTAATAATAATAATAATAATAATAATAATAATAATAATAATAATAATAATAAATAAATAAATATCATCATTCGGAAATTCATATAATTAGACATTATTTCACACTTTTCCTTCTAAAACAGCAAGACAGTGTATAATAATAATAATAATAATAATAATAATAATAATAATAATAATAGCTGGACCCTCCTTAAGGAATCTCCTCGTTACAAAATTCGTAAAGTGAGATTTCATTGCTTCACATTTTTCCTCCTAAAACAGCGTTTATCATAATAATAATAATAATAATAATAATAATAATAATAATAATAATAATAATAATAATAAGAATAATAATAATAATAATAATAATAATAATAATAATAATAATAATCCTAAAGGAATCTCATCGTTAGGAAATTCGTATAATCAAATTTCACTGTATCACATTTTTCTTTCTAAATCAGCGTTTATGATGATAATAATAATAATAATAATAATAATAATAATAGTAATAATAATAATAATAATAATAATTAATAATAATAATAATAAATGAATATCATCGTTAGAAAATTTGTTTAATCAGATTTCACCGCTTCATATTTTTCTCAAAATTAGCGTTTATGATTAATAATAATAATAATAATAATAATAATAATAATAATAATAATAATAATAATAATAAATCACCATCATCATCATCGGAGGGATAGCTAACTGCCGGTGACTAGAAGTGGGGAACTTGATTTTAAAAATAATGGAACTTTTTTTTTTTCTTCTTTTTTTTTTTTTGCATTTTTGGTTTGCGAGTTTCGTCCAGACATTGATCAGACCCATCGTTGCTTTTTTTTTTCATGATACCCAGAAGATTCATAGAGGGAATATCATCTACAATATTGAGATCTCAAATGATTAAGGCCTTTTTGAAGAACAGATTATTTGGATCTGAAAGTAAGTGCGAAAAAAATGATAATTGATCAATCAACAGAACCCATTAACCAGTTAGAGAAAAACGAATGCCGTAGATTCCTTTTAGAATGTTAAAAAGTAAAAAAAGTCAAATTGTGAAGTTACGATTATTTAAATGAAAAAGATTCAATCTTCCCTTCCCCCGCCCTTTTTAAGCAATACTGATTTCAACCATTTTTATTCCTCAAGAAAAGTTAATCTTCAAAGCCAGTGGCCACTTATGCGTCAGTCCATAGTCAGTTTTGTGTCACAGATTGCCGAATCAACTTTTTTTTCCCCAAAAGATTATATATTGAGTCCACGCAAATCGTGCAGAAGCAAGGAGAATTGATGATTGTGTTTAGCTACGTGTTAACTGTCCGTGCAATAGGTTTTTATAGAGGTTAATGCATTCTTTAAAACATTTAATTATAACTTTGTCTAGTTGCCGAATAGCCTAAAAAAATCTTGCATCAGCACAAAAAGCCAGAATTGATGTAAATCTTTCATTAATTTTTCACATATCATCAAGACCTCGAGGGCACTAGAATCTGCCCTCCACCCTACCCAAAAACAGACTCTCTTTAGAATGGGAAAGAAGTTAAAATGCAATAGATAATGTGTAATACGGTGGATCTACGAATGGCCCGAAAAAATAAAGAGAAATAAGATCACAGGTGTTTTTCCATGTTAGAGGTGAAAGAATAAGAAAACATTCCTGTCTCTCAGGTAAGGGGTTGATATTATTGATGCAACATGATAGGATAGAGAATACAATGGCTCTAGATCAAGTTCCCACGAAAAGTCCTTTCCTCCTCCTCCCCCTCTTACTCCTCCTCCTCCCTTCCTTACCTCCTCCTCCTCCTCCTCCCTTACCTCATCCTCCTCCTCTTACTCCTCCTCCTCCCTTCCTTACCTCCTCCTCCTCTTCTTATTTCCTCCTCCTCCCCTCCTCCTCCTCCTCCTCCTCCTCCTCCTTACCTCTTTCCTCCTCATCCTCCCTTACCTCTTTTCCTCCTCCTCCTCCTCCTCCTCCTCCTCCTCCTCCTCCTCCTCACCTCTTCCGCCGCCTCCTCCTCCCCTTACCTCCTCCTCTCCTCCCTCCTCCTCCTCCCCTCCTCCTCTCCTCCTCCCATGCCTCCCCCCTCCCATTACTCCTCCTCTTCCTTCTCCTTCTCCTCCCCCCTCCCCTCCCCTCCCCTCCTCCTCCCCTCCTCCTCCTCCTCCCCCCTCCTCCTCCTCCTCCTCCTCCTCCTCCAGCGTCTGCATCGAGGACGTCCCTCCTTCAATCAGTCAGCCTCATGTGGCACGATTAGCTGCAATAATAACCTGTGATTTCAGGATTGTTGCTTCTTGCAGACGTCGCGGATTGGATGATTAAGCAACGGAAAAGTTGGTGGAGGAGAGATAAACAGGGGAGGAGAGGTCAGTCAGTGGGATTAGAGGGGAGGGGGAAAAGATCGCCAGCAGAAGAAAAGAGAACGATTAGGAATTAGAGAAAGGTTATGATGATGGTGGGGAGGAGAAGCGGAGTGGTTATTGAATAAAAAATAGATAAGTAAAGGTGATCCTTTTACCAATAGACGGGCTTTCCAGGCCTTTGTTTTAATAAAACACGAAGTTAATGTTTTTCACCTTTGTATGAATAAAATATGAAGTTAATGTTTTTCCCCTTTGTATGAATAAAATATGAAGTTAATGTTTTTCACCTTTGTGTTAATAAAATATGAAGTTAATATTTTTCACCTTTGTATGAATAGAATATGAAGTTAGTGTTTATCACCTTTGCATTAATAAAACATGAAATTAATGTTTTTTACCTTTGTATTAATAAAATATGAAATTAATGTTTTTCACCTTTGCATTAATAAAATACGAAGCTAATGTTTTTCACCTTGTATTAATGAAGTACAAAGTTAATGTTTTTACCTTTTTATTAATAAAAGATGAAATTAATGTTTTTCGCCTTTGTATTAAGAAAATGCGAAGTTAATGTTTTTCACCTTTGCATTAATAAAATTTTTCGAGGGATGGATGAGGCAATGTTTTTCACATATGTTTGTGTAGTAATAAAAAATCTCGCGAAGCTGGGAGAGGGTAACACTTTGCAGTCATGGTTTTGTATTGATAGAACAGAATTCTCGAGAACTGATGATCCAGTTAAAATAAAACAGTTAAAATTTTCAGTAGGTAACAGTTCTCCAGGAAGATAATTTAATCTTTTTTCGTTTTCTGTAAAAGAAAACTATTGTGCCGTCTTTGTATGTCCGCCCTCAGATCTTAAGTACTACTGAGGCTAGAGGGCTGCAAATTGGTATGTTGATCATCCACCCTCCTATCATCAAACATACCAAATTACAGCCCTCTAGCCTCAGTAGTTTTTATTGTATTTAAGGTTATAAAGTTATCCATAATCGTGCGTCTGGCAGCTATATAGGACAGACCACCACCGGGCCGTGGTTAAAGTTTCATGGGCCGCGGTTCATACAGCATTATACCGAGACCACCAAAAGATAGATCTATTTTCGGTGGCCTTGTTGATTATACGATGTACAGAAAACTCGATTGTACCGAAGAAACTTCGGCGCATTTTTTTACTTGTTTTTTGTAGCCATGGATGAAACTTTGATTTTCTAAAGATATGTTTCATAGATATGTCAAGTTTAAAGGCGGGTTAGAGGTGAGAATAGCAGTAGAAAAATGCAAAATTAAAAAGAAAATTAAAAAGAAAACAATAAAAGATATTAGTAAGAGAAGAAATATAAAAGGGGAGAAGAGGATAAACATAAGTAAGAAACTAGATAAAAACGAGGATATGAATGAAAAGACCATAGAATAAAAATGAATAGAAAAACAAAAAAATGACCACCAAAAGAGTACTGAATAGTAAAAGAAAGAGATTGGAAAAAAAAGAATAAAAACAGTTAACGGAAAGGTGAATGCGAAGGAAAATTGCAGTAGAGAGGAAAAAAGGGATTTAAACTGTCAAAAGAATAAAGATTTCAAAGTAAAGAAACAGAGCGGAAAGAGGAAGTGGAGAGAGAGAGAGAGAGAGAGAGAGAGAGAGAGAGAGAGAGAGAGAGAGAATCCTTTATCGACACTACTCGATGATCAAAAAGAGAGAGATTCTGATGAATAATGAGAGAGAGGGGCTTCCCAAGGAACTGAGAGAGAGAGAGAGAGAGAGAGAGAGAGAATCCTTTATTGACACTACTCGATGATCAAAAGAGAGATTCCGATGAATAATAGAGAGAGGAGCTTTACAAGGAAGTGAGAGAGAGTTGGGAGAGAAAGAGACCCATAAGAAATAGACATTCGGGAAGAAATTGTCAATTTATGGAAGATACATGGAGCCAAAAAATATATACTTTTGGACAGGTAGATAGGAAAGCTTATCAAATACCCAGTCGAAATATTAAAGAAAACTTGGAATTGGACGGAATAAGGAGAGAGAGAGAGAGAGAGAGAGAGAGAGAGAGAGAGAGAAATATAACGAGCAACTGGAGATTACTATCGAGATCTTTAAGTCAAATTATAACACGCAAGTCTTGTGTTTCACGTCGATCTGATGTGGATCTTCTGCCCCCCCTCCCTTCCCCCTCCTTCCCCCTTCCCCTTAGACCACGCCCCATGGTTTAATGGCTGCTGTCGATCATCGTTGAGGGGAATAACAAATCTTTAAATTGCTTTTCCATTAATGTCGTGATAAAACTCTTAATCATTTTTTTCTCTCTCCATTTTCCTCTGGTTTCCCCTTTTCCACCCTCCCCCCACCACCACCCCACCCATCTTTAATCCCGATCGGTGATAGATGCCACCAAGAAAGATTTTATCCGTTTTATATATTTGTTTTTATATTTGTTTGTTTCTTCTTTGTTGGATATAAATATTTGTCGCCTTTTTTTTTTTTGTCTGTGTTCGTTAAGATTTTGTTTAATTACTTAAAGTAGATTAATTTAAATTGCTATTTTTTTGGAATCACCTAAAGTTTATTTTAGTGTTGATGTAATTTTAAATAACTTTTTATTTATTTATTCGGTTTTATTTTCCAAGCTGATATTATTATATCCTCTGAAATTCAAGATATATTTTATTTTTGGGCCATCATCAAAATCGTACTTCAGCGATTACAGATTTTTTTAATAACTTGTTAGGTTTCTGTAAAAACTATTGTGCCTTTGTCTGTCCGCCCTCAGATCTTAAAAACTACTGAGGCTAGAGTACTGCCAAAATGGCATGCTGATCATCCACCCTCAATCATCACACATACAAATTGCAGCCCTCTAGCCTCAGTAGTTTCTATTTCATTTAAGGTTAGGAATTTGGCCATAATCTAGCTTCTGGCAGCATAAATAGCCCACCACCGGACCGTGGTTAAAGTTTCATGGGCCGTGTCTCATACAACATTATACCGAGACCACCGAAGATAGAAAATATTTTCGGTGGCCCCGGTCTCACGCTGTAGCGGTTGTACAGAAAACTCGATTGCACCGAAGAAACTTCGGTGCATTTTTCACTTGTTTTATTTTTGGTCGTCATTTAATATCACATCCCAGCCATCATTTTTCCTTTATGGATTTAGACTGTAGTCGAATGACCATATTTTGTCTGATTGAGTGTGCTATATTAACCTGGCGTTAAATACTATAAAGGGTACGGCGTCGAAACGGAATGTATGTTAAAATATACAACACTACATTAAAAAAAATTAACTTATTATTATTAAAATATTATTTACGTGAATGAAGCCTACCCACACGGAACAAGCGCACCAAAGGGGCCATTGACTTGAAATTCAAGCTTCCAAAAAATGTTGGTTTCAACCTCCCACCGCAGACCCCCCACACTGCAGCAGCAACCGATCATGAGACAGAGCCAGCGATTTTTCATCGCCCTTGGGGAGACGCGAACCCGCGACATCTGAGTGGCATGCCACGACACAAACCACTCTACCAGCGGACCAGCTAAATGCCCCAAATAAAATATTCACCCAGGGCCTACAGCTGTATAAAATATTCGCTCGTGATTTATAAAACGAATAATACATTATTGTATCTTTCACAATACGTGGAATTTTATTTGCGATGCGGCATATTTTTATTTGGTTTTATTTATTTTTTCTAAGTATTCACGTCCATTGGAGAGATGTAATTAACAAAAATTAGCAGATCAATAGTTTAGCAAATTTGCGGATACAATTCACATCTTGTAAAATCACTAGCTTGAGTTTATTGTTGTTGAAATATCTATACCAGATATTAATTACGAAATTAACATTGTATAAAGATAACAAATTAACCAATATAATCAACATGTTTTAAATCACTATATATACACTTAATAAACTTCCTATTTTATTACTAGCAAGCTATTCTTCGTTAAATGAGTCAAAATGACCTCTTTATGACATCTCAATGGCATAGTTCAACCTCCCCCCTTTGAACTATCAAACCCAGCGGTAAATAAAGACGAAGGACCCTTTCTCCGACATCCGCAAAGCGTGTTACAACCCCGGCATCTATAATAAATAAGTAAATGCGCGTATGCTCCGAAGCTGCCGAAATAATCTCCCGCAGGGCGGGCGCTGGGACCCAGCCCGCCCGAACGTGGATCAAGTGATTGACTTGTCGCCTTCAGATGTTCCCTCCCCTCGCCCGGTCACGTGACTCGGTTCGTCGGCGCTCTCTTTCTCTGTCTCTCTCTCTCT
>NC_089761.1:29265643-29285643 GCF_040412425.1 Macrobrachium rosenbergii | reverse complement strand
TTGCTCGTGGCTTGGCCTCCTCCGCCGCGTCCGAGGAGTTCGTCTTCGGAAAGAGGGGAGAGAAGAGAAGAAGAGAGAAAGAAGAAGAAGAAGAAGAAGAGAGAGAGAAAGAAAAATAATAATACTTGTGTAACAAACATCTACTTGTAAAAAATGCTTTAGTTGATTATGTACACAAACACATATACAGAGAGAGAGAGAGAAGAAAGAAGAAGAAAGAGAGAGAGAAGGAAGAGAAGAGAGAAAACTTAGTAATAATACTTATGCTTAATAAACATTTATATGTACAAATGCTTTAGTTGATTATGTACACACACATATACAGAGAGAGAGAGAGAGAGAGAGAGAGAGAGAGAGAGAGAGAGAGGCTTAGTAATAATACTTATGCTTAACAAACATTTATATGTAAAAATGCTTTAGTTGATTATGTACACACACACATATACAGAGAGAGAGAGAGAGAGAGAGAGAGAGAGAGAGAGAGAGAGAAGAGAGAGAGAGATTTACTCATAATACTTGTGCTTAACAATCATTTACAAGTGAATAATGCTTTAATGCTGTAGTTTATTTTTTAGAGAGAGAGAGAGGGAGATAGCAATAATACATTATGATTAACAAACATTTACATGTAAAAATGCTTTAGTTGATTATGTACAGAGAGAGAGAGAGAGAGAGAGAGATTTGGTAGTAATAATAACAATAATAATAATGATACCTAGCAGGCCCGGTCAGCAGGATTCGTAAGCGGCGAGCTGGGGATCGTAAACCAGAAAAAGTTTTCGTTCTAATTCTAACATTAATTTTATTTTTGACAACTTGATAATTATTCCGAAGCATAATTAGATTATCGCTACGTGTATCTGTGGCTTAATTGCCTGGATACAGTCCTCGCGTTTCCGAACGCATAAGCCCGCGATAATTTTCGATTTTCATAGCATGAACCTTTTATTTATATATATATTTATTTTCTAAGCCGGGGGTGGCAGGGGGGGGGGAGGATGAGAGGGGCGCTTAATAGGTATGCAGACGTAATGATATTTATATTTTTTTTTGCTTTTACTGATTATTGTAATTGCAATACTGCTGTATTACGGTGCTTTAATGTAATAATAATAATAATAATAATAATAATAATAATAATAATAATAATAATTTGGCTTTCGTTGATATTGTTAGAACTTTTGTATTTGCCACTGCTATTGCGATACTTATATAATAATAATAATAATAATAATAATAATAATAATAATAATAATAATAATAATAATTAATATTATCATTATATTGTTTAGCATCATCTTGCCTGACTACATTAGTAATAATAATAATAATAATATTAATAATAATAATAATAATAATGATAATACTTATTATTATTATTATTATTATTATTATTATTATTATTATTATTATTATTAAGCATCATCTTGCTAGGTAAATGGAATTCCCATTTCAATTTTAATCTTCCATTTTCATTCTCGGGTCGCTGGTATTTTTAAATTGCTCTTTCCAAAATAATTTTTTTTTGTTCCCAGCCTAAATGCAAAAATATTTTGCAATCGGCAATGCAACCTCGCGGCGATGCTTATAGGCCCCAGATAGACCAGTGCGTTATTATTATTATTATTATTATTATTATTGTTATTAATGTTATTATTATTGTTATTATTATTATTTTAATATTAGAACTCGCAACCGAATGGAATATAACCTTGGGGGTTAATAGGTCACCTTAATAGCTCAGGTCATAAATTCCCGGGACGACCCTAATTACGATCATCGGCGTAATTAGATTTTTATGAAAGAACCACCTTATGGAATTGACTCTCTCTCTCTCTCTCTGTCTCTCTCCCCCCACCCCCACCGCCCCACCGAATTGTTTCCTAATTAAATTTAAACCGAAAGTCAAACTGCCTCCGATTGGCAATCGCGCGAAACATTGTCATTAGATCGTGTTGGGTTTGTCATTTGCACTTCGAATTTTCGCTGGTGTCACGTCATGATTCTCTCTCTCTCTCTCTCTCTCTCTCTCTCTCTCTCTCTCTCTCTCTCTCTCTCTCTCTCTCTTCCGTATTTTCATTCTTCAGTGCGCCAGGGTATTGAAATTCCTTACACTTTTTAGTCTTTTTTAACTTTCTCTCTCTCTCTCTCTCTCTCTCTCTCTCTCTCTCTCTCTCTCTCTCTCTCTCTCTCTCTCTCTCTCTCTCCCCCGTATTTCCCACCTCTTTGCGCCATTGTACTTAAGCCCATCTTCTTTTTAATGTCTCTCTCTCTCTCTCTCTCTCTCTCTCTCTCTCTCTCTCTCTCTCTCTCTCTCTCTCTCTCTCCAGTTATTTCCCCTCTTCTTGCAAATGAATTAAAATTCCTTATACTTTTTATTGATATTTTTACCTCTCTCTCTCTCTCTCTCTCTCTCTCTCTCTCTCTCTCTCTCTCTCTCTCTCTCTCTCTCTCTCTCTTCTTTTAAGAAGCGTTTTTTAATTCCTTTTTTTTACTTTTTTTTATCCTTTTATTTGGTAAGGTTTCGCCCAAGGGAAGGCCCCATAATCTCTAAATTGGGATTCTTGTGGTTTATAAAATCTCCATTTATAGATTAAATGCCAATATTAAATGCCCAAGGGTCTTTCATTCTTTATATATGTATTGTATGTGACTGTATTACTTTTGGGGTCATTTAATTCCTGATGTATGTATTATACGTGAGTGAATTCATTTTTAATAACAAGATGTGTTATTTTTTCTGAGGCCATTTTCACTTAAAATCATGGCCATTCCTAAATTAAAGACAACTGCTGTGTCACGTACACACACACACATACACATACACACACAAACATATGTATATATATAATATATTATAATATATTATATATATACATATAATTATATATATGTATATATATAAATATTTATATATATATATATATATATATATATATATATATATATATATATATATATATATATATATATATAAAAAAGAAACCAAAATATGATTATCACAGAAGGGGAATATCTGTTACAAGCTCTAAGCATTCTGCGTTATATAGGAACAGTAATTTTATCTAGATTTCTGAAGGACCTGCCCAAGGTCTAGAAGGTTTCAAAACTTGCTGCTTTCTGTTTCAGGCACTGAAACCTGTTCAATATCGAACAGTCGTAATATGAGTGACAGAGAAATAATTCACGTCTGATTCGTAGTACTTCAGGGCGCTTTAGTTTTCTGAAAAGAAAACTATTGTGCTGGCTTTGTCTGTCCGTCAGCACTTTTTCTGTCCGCCCTCAGATCTTAAAAACTACCCAGGCCAGAGGGCTACAAATTGGTCTGTTGATCATCCACTCTCCAATCATCAAACATACCAAATTGCAGCCACCTATCCTTAGTAGTTTTTATTTTATTTAAGGTTAAATTTAGCCATAATCGTACTTCTGGTAGGGATATAGGATAGGCCACCACCGGGCTGTGGTTAAAGTTTCATGGGCCGCGGTTTATTCAGCATTATACCTAGACCACCTAAAGATAGATCTGTTTTTAGTGGCCTTGATTATACGCTGGACAGAAAACTCGATTGCGCCGAAGAAACGTCGGCGCATTTTTTACTTGCTTGTGCTCGGGTTTGAAAGGTCAATGAGCCTGTCTACCAAAGTAATATCTTCCTTCTTTGACAACCTGAACTCATTCAGGCTTAATGAGTTTGGGGTGGTTGTTTTATCGCATAATTATGAAGCAAACGGCGTAAGACCTGCTGTCTCAATAGCATCTCATGCTGTCTTATGACATTTTATTTTTCAGTTATTTAGGGGGCTTTAGTCCCCGCTGGAACACTGGTTTTTCACGTAACCGGAAGTCCTACAGTATATAATTATTGTCAGTTTGAATCATGGATTGCTTACAAGAAATTCCAGTACTTTTTGTCCCATAATTGTATTTTTTTCTAGTAATTAATTTGATGATCTTATATATATATATATATATATATATATATATATATATATATATATATATATATATCTATATATATATATATATATATATATATATATGTATGTATGTATGTATATATATATACACATATATATATATATATATATATATATATATATATATATATATATATATATATATATATATATATATATATATATATATATATATATATGTAGAATCTACTAGTCACTTTTACCAGACACATATGTAATTCTAATAGCCACAATGCCCTCTTAACTTCTCAGATTCTTGCGCTTTTTGGATGTGCTTGTAACTACGAAGCCGTACATCCAGACGCAAGAAATTGAAGACTGTGATTGCCGGTCGCGGGACACGAACCCGCGTCGCCTTAACCGCAAGGAGGTCACGTTGACGACCTGACCACAAGAAGGATAAAAGTCTATTACCTCTCGTACATACATATACCTGTCGTTTTCAGATATATTTATTAGAGCTGGAATAGACCCATCCTCACCATCGTAGCCAAGTGGGCAATCGTTTTAATTGCTTTTTAGGCTGTGAAATATATATGTAGAACCTACTGGTCACTTTTACAGACACATATGTAATTCTAATAGCCAAAATGCCTTCTTATATATATATATATATATATATATATATATATATATATATATATATATATATATATATGTGTGTGTGTGTGTGTGTGTGTGTGTGTGTGCGTGTGTGTGTGTGTGTGTGTGTATGTGTGTGTGCATGCGTGTGTTTGTCTGTGGCTGTGTGTTTTTTAAACTAGTTTAAAAATCTCTAAGCATCAATTTATCTCTTCCGATTTTGCTTTATGTAATTTTCGTATACTCTCTCTCTCTCTCTCTCTCTCTCTCTCCATGGACCTGCTATTATAATCGCGCCGTGCCACCCATAATTCTTTTAGCTATTCATCAGCGATATCCATTTTAATCCTTTATAAGAGAAGTCTGTTGTTTTCATTATACAAATGAATACAGATTTTCATTCAATTTTCTCACTTTTGCGGGAATGGATTTTATCGCTTTGTATAAACTGCGGGCGGATATGCGCGCAAATGTACTTACGTTATTTTATATCAGTGCGTGTGTTTTTGTGTGTTTATGTATGTGCGTGCGTGTTTATCTTGTTATTTAGTGCGAGTGTAGTAATGTACTTATATATTTTTTTATCTGTTTGTGTATGAATGTTTGTATGTGTTTGTGCGCGTTTGTTTGGTTATTTAATGCGAAAGTAATAACTTACATATTTTTTTACCTGTTTGTGTAGGAATGTTTATATGTGTTTGTGCGTGTTTGTTTGGTTATGCAATGCGAGAGTGATAACGTATTTACATCGGTTTTTATCTGCAAGTTTGTTTACGAATGTTTATGTACTTTTGTACATGTTCGTTTGGTTAAGCAATGCCAAAGTAATAACGTACTTACATTATTTAAATATCTGTACGTTTGTTTGTGAATGTTTGTGTGTGTGTTTTTGTGTTTATTTGGTTATGTAATGTGAAAGCAATCATGTACTTGCATCATTTTTGTATCCGTAATTTTTTTTATGAATGTTTGTGTGTTTGTGCCTGTTTATTTTAATATAATGAGAAGGTATTTACGTATGAGCTAATATGTTCTCGATTATGTACTGCAAGCAGGATAATGTCATCATATTTAAAGAATGTCACCATTTTTCGGTTTCCCAAAATTTGAAAATAAAAAAAAAACTAATTTGAAACTCCATAGATTCATATGCTAACTGCAATGCTTTTTAGATTAAGCTGGCTTCATGTCAGCACCAATAAAAAAAAGGCTACCCTTACCGCCATTGCTCCTTGATTTATCATTTCAAAATGGCCTCATTGTATGAGATATTCGTAGTAATAAATATCTAGCACCCTAAACAATCCATACCGTTCTGTGAAGACTTCAGATTTATCATCATTGAATGACATACAAGAAAATATAACAGTTTGGAGCTTAGGATAATATGTGTAATAGTGTAATAGTTGATAAAAGATAACTCCAAGCATATATATGTGTGTGTGTGTGTATACAAATATATGTGTGCGATTGTGTATATATAAGTATATATACACAATCCTTTTATATATATATACACACACACACATATATATATATATATATATATATATATATATATATATATATATATATATATATATATATATAATGTGTGTGTGGGGTGAATGTGGGTGTGGGTGTGTGGGTGGGTGTTAATTTTTTCCAGTGTAAGCCTTTTTCCCTTTTCTGGGCGGGTAACGCCAGAAAAGTTATATTCTTCTGGTTTATTAATAAGTCTTTTATAGGAATTTGCCAAAAGAATATCTGCCTTTATATATTTTTCTTATTTTTTTCTATTACTTTGTAAGGAATACTGATTATGCTGTAATTGTAATTGCTAAGTACAGCCTTCGCATTAGAGTTAGAAATAACACAAATTGTAACTGAACCTGAATATATGTCATCACAGAATTTTTATATTGTAAAATTAAAGTTTTTTGATCAAGAAAAAGTTATAATTAACTGTTCTGAAGGCTGTGAAAATTCCATTCGATTCTTCAGCTTGGATAACTGTACTGAACTGAGCTGAATATAGAAATTAGGCCAAAGGCCAAGCACTGGGACCTATGAGGTCATTCAGCGCTGAAACGGAAACTGACAGTAAAAAAGGTATGAAAGGCGTAACAGGAGAAAAACCTCAAAGCAGTTGCACTATGAATCAATTCTTAGGAGAGGGTGGAGAGTTAGATGGGAGAGAGAATATGAAAGAAGGTACAGCGAAAGGAACGAAAGGGGTTGCAGCTAGGGGCCTAAGGAAGGGACGCCGCAAAGAACCTTAAGTAATGCCTACAGTGCACCGCATGAGGTGCACTGACGGCACTACCAAACAAATTAAACGGCGTATTACTGTGCTTGATAATTCTCATATACTTTTTTTTTCTCCTTTCTCTAATGACTTCCGACTCATTATGTGTTTTGTTATACATTACAGGGCGAGCGGAATTCGGCGTTCTCTAAAACCGAGGACCGGGCTAAATTCGGAGCGGCTGTAATTGTAATGGAAGTTGAATGTAATTAACCAAACAGTTTTGAGTAATTGTAATTAAGCCTCTAGATTATGGAGTAATTATGACGCAAAAATTGCTAGAGTAATTGCGGTCGTAATTGGTTTCGAATAACGCTAGAAGAGCGTCCTCGTTATTTGTAACCCTCGGAAGCTTCGCAAAATGCAGCCCACGAGAAATATCCGGGTTGGAAGGAAGGAAGGAATATAGAATTTAGGCAAAAGTCCAAGCGCAGGAACCTATGAGGTCATTCAGCGCTGAAACGGAAAGAACCTTAAGCAATGCCTATAGTGCACTGCGTGAGGTGCACTGACGGCACTTCCCCCGTACGGGGAATATCCGGGTTGGAATGGAGTGTAATTGTTTGGAGAACGCTTGGAATCGTATATCTTTCGTAACCGTGTTTTAGTGCATTGCATTCTTCAGCGAGCCGAGTGTCTCAACGTACCTGAATTTCTAGGAAACCACAAAGTCCCGGCAATATAAAATCGCGGTGTTATAAATTTTTTGAAGATACTGCAAATGGTCACGCATGACCTTATTCGCTACAGTGATAGGGTCATTTGTATGAGTCTAGGTCAGTCATTCATTTTTTGTTCTATAATTTTTTTTCTTTTATATAAAGAGAAATGAGATGGGCGATCATCTGCCCTTATTTACTGCATGTATTTGATTATTTCCAAGATTTTTCAAATTACTTTTATTTTTAGATTTTGTTCAAAGCTTAGTTTGCCAGTCAGTGGCCTATTCTGCATGTTTGAAATGAATGTGTGCTTGTTTTCAAATTAATAATAATAATAATAATAATAATAATAATAATAATAATAATAATAATAATAATAATAATAATAACAATAATAATAAGGTTCTTATAAGACTGAGGCTTCTTTCCAACTACTCAATCTTGGAATTTCCGAATCGATTTGATAACAGTATTAACGACTAACGTAGTTTCTCGTATTAATCGTTGATGGCATAAGTACTCGTACCTTGATCAAATCTGCATCGTCTTGCAAAATATCTGCCTCAAAAATAACAAGATATCGTTTCCGTCAAATGAAATCCAACATCAACAAATAATTAAATAACGTCAATGAATGATGAATAACATCACTTGACTCTCGATAATGAAGAAGACGCCGCAACCGGACGAGTGTATAGGTCTTTCCTGATCGCTCTTTCGGTATCCCCTCTCTCCCTCCCTCCCACCCTCCCTCTCCCCTTCCTTCCCTCACCCTCTCTGCGGCCCATCAAACAGCCCTCTTGAACGTTTCCCCTTTTCCTCGATCGTAGAACCTGGCCTGGGGCCATTCCAGAGGGGAGAGGGGTGTAGAGTGATTTGGGGAAGGGGGGTCCTCCATCGAGGGGCGGAGGTGCCCCGGGGATATAACCAACGTGAACAACTGCCGTCGTCAGTCCGCGTTCCGTCGGAGAGAGAGAGAGAGAGAGAGAGAGAGCTTTTGTGTGCTGTCAACCACCAGCCAATCTGATTACCCTCCCACTGGCTCGCTCGGGCCGTTCCCGAAATGTGTTGACTTTGCCATTTGAAGCACTGCTGCCGCCGCCCGCCTCTTGTGGGTGGGGCAGAGGGGGAGAGGAGAGGGGGTGGGTGGGGGGTGTCCTGTTGGAGCCAAAAAGCATGGGCCTAGGATGGGATGGGGTAGGGGAAGGGGAAGGGGGTGGCGAAGTATAGAATCGGCGGGGTCACTCCCGTAGGTATTGACTTTTGGCTTGGTCGTTTTTCCTTTGTTTTTTATGAGGATTGACGCGATCGAAGTTGCCTCTCGGGTTAAAATCGTTTATTTGCAGTTTTTCACTCTTTATTATTTTATTTTGGAGAATATATGAGCCGGTATGAAAAGTCTTGACATTTCCGCAATGCCTTTGAAGTGTATACGGATTTTAATAGATATTCCTGTTGCAACATTGTAATTGTTTTAAGCGGATGATCGAGCGAGCATTTTCACAAAAGAGTCCTAAATTTATTTTACTTTGTTACAAAATTATTGTGAAGCAAAGGAAGTATTTTACACTAATATACAAGTTTTAAAGTTTGAGGCATCGATATTACTCATTAGATAGCAATTTGTCGAGATAGAGGCTTGGGAATTAATTATTAGATATCAATTCGCCGATGGGTAAGAGGCGCCTTTTTCAAGTTTCCCAAGACCGCAGTTAGGAAAAAGGGCTAGATATTGAACTCTCCCCCCCCCAGAAAAAAAATAAATAAAAACAAGATATTAAAGGAATTAAAATAGTCACCGTATATTCAACAGTGTTGGTTTTTCGATTTTTACTATCATATTGTTTGAGATGTTCATATGATTTGCATTATCAAATGTGGCTATAGGTATTTGTTTCATAGTTTTGAAGTTCCGCACTTTTTACAACTTTGAAACACGGAAAGAAGAGAGAGAGAGAGAGAGAGAGAGAGAGAGAGAGAGAGAGAGAGGGAGAGAGGTCAACATGAATAGCTTGAGATGGTGGAGCCCGGAGATAAGATTGGAGGATTTAGCGTAAGTGCCAAAGAGTCACAACGATGCCTGAGAGCTAATGTAATGAATAGCTTAGGACAAGATTGACCAAAGGGAAAAAAGCAAGAAGGAGAAGGTTCACCTGATTGATTGATTTCCACAGACTGGCGTAACTGTTACCATGAGAACTGCAGGGGCAACTCTCTATACCATTAGAATGAGGATGGAAAGCGATGCCTTTCAATTATTATTATTATTTTTTTTATTGTTTTGTGACACTCGACTTGACAAAGAATTCGACAAATGGAAAAGCATTTTTTTGAAGGGTCCCGTCAGTTGTAAAAAATAAAATAATCTTTGCCAGAATTTCGTTAACGAATACGAGGACTTTTTGTGATGTGTGTGTTGGAGAGAGAGAGAGAGAGAGAGAGAGAGAGAGAGAGAGAGAGAGAGAGAGAGAAGAGAGAGAGAGAAGAGTAATTTTTTTTTTGTAAACTTCATACGGATCGTTTAAGATTTTTAAAAAGTTTTTGACACCATATAAATGACTGATAAATACATTTTTGAGGCATTGCCACAATGAAGCTTTTCTTATGCAAAGATCAAATTTTATTTATTTATTTATTTATTTTTTATAACAGCCCTCTACTTCATCCTTGCAGTCGAGCGACAAATAAGCACCTTGTGGAACTCCGCTAGCGGAATGTCACTCGTCTTTGAAGGCTGTTGCTTTCCTATAAAGTGTTCCGAAGCACACCCTGTTACATAGCTCAAAACGTTGTTCAGCCTTGATAAAAAAAAGTTGTTTCATCATCATAGCACACCTACCTTCTTACAAAGATAGAAATGGACTATTGCAAAGATGCAAGAAATTAGAAAATAAATTTAATTTAAGATTTTGACGCATTTTATTTATGGCATAGTGCAGATAGCATTCGAATAAAAATTTTAACGTATTCCCAGAATTTTCAGATTATTTGTAAATCTACCAGAGATCTGTTCCACTTACTGGATCGTCCCAATGGCTCGTTCCAGTTCGGTATTATAAATGATTCCACAATTACTAGCTACTAAATTTGTTTCTCCATTGTTTGGCATGTCAGATGACATTCGATTTTGTTTTATGTATTCGACGTTGGCCTTGGGTTCTTATGAAGGGAAGGTACATCAGAGAGCAGATGTATACACATACACACACACAGACACACATACACACACACAAACACGTAGATACCGATGTCTAAAACACACAATCAGTAATTGCTAGGGCCGCCAAATTCCGTAACTCAGCTCTTGATTCGTTTTCTCGGTCTTATGGTCTTTCTGTTCATAACATACAAATTTGACATGGTTATGATACTTAATACACCCTTTTTATTGAATATATGTATATATAGATACAAACATGTATATGTATATATATACATATATATGTATTAATATATATATACATACATATATATATGTATATATACATACATACTATCTTATATATATAATATATATATATATATATATATATATATATATATATATATATACATACATATATATATATATATAATATATATATATATATATATATATATATATATATATATATATATATATATATATATATATATATATATATATATATAAGAGGAGTCTGGCAATTGCCAATACGTCCAGGAGGAACATTCAGGACACCCTTGAGAGAGAGAGAGAGAGAGAGAGAGAGAGAGAGAGAGAGAGAGAGAGAACAAATGTAAATTTCCTCTTTTTGAACTTGAAACCTCAAAAACGACCCCGCTCTATCATCAGCATCCCCCTGCGGACCTGACCCCTCCCTAAAATCCCGGAGGTCATAAATTTATTTCACTCCCTTTGACTCTCCCTCTCTATATGTATGCGTGTACCCTCTGGTACAGGAGAAGCAGCAGCAGCAGCAGCAGCAGCAGCAGCAGCAGCAGCAGCAGGAGTTTTAGGCAAACTGAATCTCTATATATATGTGTATACACTGTGGTGTAGAAGGAGGAGGTGGGGGGAGGAGGAGGGGGAGTTTTATGCAAACTGAATCTCTCTATATGTGTGCCTCTGGTGTAGGAGGAGGAGGAGGAGGAAGAGGATGAGGAGGAGGAATTTGAGTTTTAGGCAAACTGAATCTCTCTATATATGTGTACCCTCTCTTGCAGAAGGAGGAGGAGGAGGAGGGAGACGGAGAGAGGAGGAGGAGGAGGAGGAGTTTTAGGTAAACTGAATCTCTATATATGTGTACCCTTTGGTGCAGGAGGAGGAGGAGGGAGACGGAGAGAGGAGGAGGAGGAGGAGGAGGAGGAGGAGGAGTTTTAGGCAAACTGAATCTCTATATATGTGTACCCTTTGATGCAGGAGGAGGAGGAGGACGGAGAAGAGGAGGAGGAAGAGTTTGAGTTTTAGGCAAACTGAATCTCTCTCTCTCTCTCTATATATATATATATATGTGTGTGTGTATACCCTCTGGTGCAGGAGGGGGGGAGGAGGAGGAGGAGGAGGAGGACGGAGAAGAGGAGGAGAAGGAGTTTGAGTTTTAGGCAAACTGAATCTTTATATATACTGTATGTGTATACCCTCTGGTGCAGGAGAGAGAGAGAGAGAGAGAGAGAGAGAGAGAGAGAGAGGAGGGGGAGGGAGAGGAGGAGGAGGAGGAGGAGGAGGAGGAGGAGGAGTTTGAGTTTTAGGCAAACTGCTTTCGACAGCCGGTGGCGATTCCGGCAGAGTTCGACAAAGGCTTCAACAGATGCGTCTACAATTACTATACACATACAATTATTGAACTACCCCTTAATGACTCAACAACAAGAGGTGCGGGAGACGACGAAGGGTAGGAGGGAAAGGGCAGCGAATAGGGAGAGAGAGAGAGAGAGAGAGAGAGAGAGAGAGCCAGCTAAGGGTGATGAGGGATTGTTGTGTAAAGGGTGTCGGAGGTAAATAAGGGTGATATAAGGGTGAGTTTAGGGTTGCGATCCCCCTAAAGAGAGAGAGAGAGAGAGAGAGAGAGAGAGAGAGAGAGAGAGAGAGAGAGAGAGAGAGTGAGAGAGAGAGCTTTTCCTGCTCGACCAAGGGTGAAGAAAACATTAGAGGGATCAGTGGCGCTAATGGCTCTGTTTACAGTGATCCTCCCTATTATTTACTGCCCGCTTATTTAAGGTGCTTGTTTGTGGTCCGGCCCGTATGGGCCTTGTATTACCTACCCCCCTCCTCCCCCTCCCCCCCACAACACCTCCTGTTGGGAAATATGTGATGCGAGTGATATATATATTTTTTTAATGTGGAGAACCACCGCCCATGTCAGCTCGGCGCCACCTTAAAGTAAAAGGTCATATCTCTGCAGTCGTTACTTGCTGGTGTGCTAAATAATAATAATAATAATAATAATAATAATAATAATAATAATAATAATAATAATAATAGATTCGAGATATCGTGATAAACTGTTATGTAATAAAAATCCGCAATTATATAAATGAAATGTATTAATATACAATAGATAATTAATATAATTCGTTTGTATAATTGTGGATTTTATTTTACGTAATAATAATAATAATAATAATAATAATAATAATAATAATAATAATAACATACTATGTACGTACTGTTTGTGTAGCCTATGTAGACACACACACACACACACACACACACACATATATATATATATATATATATATATATATATATATTATATATATATATATATAAATTTTCTTCCTTCTGTACACCTGTCCCCTCAAGCTGGGATAGCACCGGGCAGGTGTAGCGGTGGTGTAACCTCGCCTTTGTTTGACTCCGGCGAACGCTTTGTTATCCAGTTACGGTCAGATGACTAGTGGTGTAAGACTGCCTGACAAACAATCTGTTTGCAGCGATATATTTATCACTTTCATATTCGTCACAAGCTAATGGTTAGTAAGGGAGCAAGTTCACGGAAGTTGCTTTTTAATTAAAAACGGCAAAACGTTGTGATTATCATCATCATCATTATTATTATTATCATTATCATTAACATCATGCAGTATTGTTTTTTGAGGTCCTCCTATGGGACTGTTCGGACGAAATTTCGGTCAGTTTGGCAGGCCACTTTCATGTCTACAATTAAGTGTTTTATCGTGTCACAATCTTTAATGTGCAAGTCTACGAGTTTGACATAATTGTCTTTTTTTCTTATTGTTTTTAGTTCGTTGGGTATGCTATTGAATGGTTGTATAGGCCTATACCACACTTATGCTGATGTTGCTATATTTCTATATTTTATAGACCCAAATTGTTTGTTACATTATGTTCACGCATTTTAATAATATTGATTCTGTATTTCTGTATTCTACAAACCGGATTTTTTGTATTATGTTTATGAATTCCAATAGTTTTGTTTCCTTTTTAATCAACTGAAATGTTTATAACTTTACTTTTCCCCGTGTTTTATTATTATTATTATTATTATTATTATTATTATTATTATTATTATTATTATTATTATTATTTGCAGGTTGGAACATTCTCCTGCGACATATGTTACAAGGAATGTGTGAAATCAGGGATTTCACGAAATCCCCAGGGATTTTGTGAAAATTTTGCGAAACAGTGATTCATCTACGCTATTTCGCTGTGTTTAGTACTAGCCCTTGGAGGATCAAATGTACTTAGGGACATTTGATCCCCCAGGGCTAGTACTAAACGCGGTGAAATACATTTGACTCCCCAGGGACTAGTACTAAACACGGCGAAACAATGTAGATGTAACACTATTTTACCGTGTTTAGTACTAGCCCCTGAGGGGCCAAATGTGTTTCGCCGTGTTTAGTACTAGCCCCTGGGGGATCAAATGCACTTAGCGACATTTGATGCCCCAGGGGCTAGTACTAAACACGGCGAAACAGTGTAGATGCATCACTGTTTTGCCGTGTTTAGTACTAGCCCTCGCGGATCAAATGTTCCTAAGCAAGTTGCTTATTTCACATATTCCTTAGGGATTTCGTGAAATCCCTGGATTTCGCATACTTCCTGTAACATATGCATTCCACTGGAATATCACGAATCGCTGACTTTTTGTTCAGTAGAGTTTGTTGCATGTTAGCCATCCGTTCATTTCAGCAATTGAAATAGTCGACTTTTTTAGTTTCGTCTTCATAATTTGTTCCCTCCTAATTCCAGAACTGTATTTCGAGTTTATTGACTCATGACTTTCCTTTTTTCTCGTTTACCTTCGTAAATTTCTCGGTAAACTTCAGATGATCATTCTGGTTGTAGAGTGACTCTACAACTTATCAGATTTTCTTGCAACCTGTTCGCCTACGCTTGTCACACCTAAAGCTCTTTTCTTAGACGTGTTTATATGTTACAAGTTTATTTGTTGTTGTTACTTAGTTAAATACTAATTCTGCTGCTTCGTTACGTTGCGTTTGCTTATCACTGTTTACGAGCTGCGTGATCAGTGAGATATCTTCGTTCCAATTTGCCACAAATATTACAGAGAAAAGTGTTTCTTTCTCGGTACTTCTGAATATCTAGTCATTACTGCGCAGATTTTAGTTTTATTTTGATTCTGATCTGTCTTTATTTTCTATATTTTCACTTTGAATTTCATTATTCTCCCTTTATCAATCTCACATCTCCGATTAAAATGTCAGCGAGTTTTTCTTTAGGTTTCTTTTTTGTAAGTATATCTCGTTTTGAACACAATAGGTTAAGTCCAACATTCAAAACAACATTCTTCAATGCTTTGGGGTTTTAGTAAATAGAATAAAGAGTAATGTTTAAGTTGATTTTGCCAAAGGTTTTGGTAAATTACATTCACTCAATGATTTGCCAAAGTGCTGTTTTATTTATTTTTTTTTTTAAGCCACAGTGAGATTAGTTTACACTGAGCCTGACTCAAACTGACATAATAATGAAAGTAGGGGAATGATTGTTTAATTGTCTGAAAGCTGTCGTCACAATAGCCATGGTCATAGACTTTGGAGAGTGTGTGGTCGAGATCATGTTGTTTCTTTTGAAATCTCGGGGCCTCTGCTTCCATTAAAGAAAAGACAAATTAGGAGACGCATAAATACTGTACACATGGAATAGCAACATGATACACACATACAATTTGGGTCAGATTCCGGCCAATATTATCACAGGACGAAATTCTAAATCTCGCAGCGACAGTAAGCTTGAAATATACATTTCTCATTCAGTTTTATTAATTTTGGTAATTGAATGACATTGGCGTTTGAGCAGTTTCTTGCACATATTTTTTTTATTTCATTTACTGTAATGTTTTTAGTTACAAGATTAACTTTATGCATTTCTTCAGTTTTGAGAAGATTAAATATTCGTATAGGTTTTTGTTTACTAATAAGTCATATGTATATATATATATATATATATATATATATATATATATATATATATATATATATATATATATATATATATATATGATAATTTGCGAAACTGGTCCAGTAAAGAAATAAAAACCATTATTGATTGGGATCTCGCCTCATCAGCGGTGATTTTTGTTAATGCTGCTTCTAACAGCTGTTTATGTTGCATTGTAATAATTTTGTAATTAAAGCTACGCATTTCAATGATGTTGACGCCTGAGAAAAAATGGTATCTTAGTAAAAGCCTTCCGGTATAGCGCGAAAACTCAGGCCATATTCCAAAACACCCTTTTTCTGTAATATGTGACACATTTAGAACACAGAAAATTGGATTGAATGTGAAGTCATTAACCAGTGATGCAACATCACATGAACAACATATTAACATCTAAAGGAAAAGTCATCTTGAAATGCGACGAGCGTAAAGAGAATTGGTAGAAAATCTGATGAGATTGTAAAAGTCAGTCACAAGACAGGTGACTCTTGACTAACACGGTGATGAAAAAGTTCATTGAGAAATTCGCGACTCATGTATTCCTTACGGGCTGCTCTATGAGCAAGAGCCCGAGCTGGCATAAGGCCTGCTTAATCAATAACAACAACAAAGCGACTCATCATGATCCTCAATTTGTTAAAAAAAAAAAAAAAAAGATTAGTTATGTCGTCAATGACATTGACAATTCGCGTATGTATTCGGAGCAGTTGAATACTTATTTCTCTCTCTCTCATCAGCCAAATCATATGATGACGTCACGCTCATCTATTTGTAAAAAAATTTTTTTAGTCTTGTTAATAACATTGGGAATTCGCGTATGTATTAAGATAAGTTGAATACTTATCTCTCTCTCTCTCTCTCTCTCTCTCTCGCTCTCTCATCAGCCAGATCATATAATGACGTCACGAGTCATCACGCTCATCAACGTGTCAAAAATAAAAAAAAATTTAGTCTTGTCGTCAGTAACATTGGCAATCCGCGTATGTATTAAGATAAGTTGAATACTTATTTCTCTCTGTCTGTCTCTCTCTCTCTCTCTCTCTCTCTCTCTCTCTCTCTCTCTCTCTCTCTCATGAGCCAAATCATATGATGACGTCACGCTTATCAGTTTGTAAAAAAAAAATGTTTAGTCTTGTTAATAACATTGGGAATTCGCGTATGTATTAAGATAAGTTGAATACTTATCTCTCTCTCTCTCTCTCTCACTCTTCCTCCTCACTCTCTTTCTCATGATGTCAAACTCTCTCTCTCATCAGCCAAATCGTATGATGACGTCTCGCTCATCAATTTGTCGAAAAAAATGTTTAGTCTTGTTAATAACATTGGGAATTCGCGTATGTATTAAGATAAGTTGAATACTTATCTCTCTCTCTCTCTCTCTCACTCTTTCCCTCACTCTCTCTTTCTCATGATGTCAAACTCTCTCTCTCATCAGCCAAATCGTATGATGACGTCTCGCTCATCAATTTGTCGAAAAAAATGTTTAGTCTTGTTAATAACATTGGGAATTCGCGTATGTATTAAGATAAGTTGAATACTTATTTCTCTCTCTCACTCCCTCCCCCTCTCTCTCTCTCTCTCGATGTCAAACTCTCGGAGAGCCGTAGGGGCCGATTTGCGAGTAAACATTGCGTATATGTCAAGCCTCCCTCCCGTGGGCAGATGGTAAGCAATTATGGGATGGTTACAAGTGCTTAGGGTAGGTCCCACTGATCTATTGAGTCGAGGGGATGGGAAGGAAGAAGAGAGAGAGAGAGAGAGAGAGAGAGAGAGAGAGAGAGAGAGAGAGAGAGAGAGAGAGAGAGAGAGAGTTGAGGGAAGGAGAAAGCAAGGAAGGAAGGGAAGAAGATTGATATCAGAGAGAGAGAGAGAGAGAGAGAGGGGGGGGGGGTAGGGTGGCAAGGAAGATGAAGTTGAGGGTATGCCAAGGGGAGAAGGAAAGGAGGGAAGAAGATTAAGAGAGAGAGAGAGAGAGAGAGAGAGAGAGAGAGAGAGAGAGAGAGAGAGAGAGAGAGAGAATCTGGCCAATTGTCGATTAAGTGGTCCTTAGGAAATCTGATAAACTTCATTATTACAGAACCTTCTGTTCAATTTTGGCTTTATTCGTATCATTAAATGTTTGTATTACCGAGATTATAAAACTGGGAATTACTATTATTTGGAAATAACTAAAAAAATATTCATTATCTTTTGACTTCTCGAAAATTCTTAATGGAATTAATGAGAGTGATTGCCATTGAAAATTGTAACTTTCTGTGTTCAGTTTTTTTTAGTTTTCTGTAAAAGAAAACTATTGTGCCGGCTTGGTCTGTCCGCCCTCACTTATTTCTGTCCACCCTCAGATCTTGAACACTAAAGAGTCTAGAGGGTTAGAGGGCTGCAAATTGGTATGTTGGTCATCCACCCTCCAATCATCAAACATGCCAAATTGCAGCCCTCTAGCCTCAGTAGTTTTTATTTTATTTAAGCTTATAGTTAGTCATAATCATGCTTATGGCAACTATATAGAATAGGCCACCACCGGGCCGTGGTTAAAATTTCATGGGTCGCGGCTCATACAGCATATACCGAGACCACCAAAGGATAGATCTATTTTCGGTGGCCTTGATTGTACGCTGTAGCGGCTGTACAGAAAACTCGATTGCGCCGAAGAAACTTTGGCGCATTGTGTACTTGTTTGCTTGTTTGTCAGGAAATCTCTCTCTGTTTCTCCTTGAGATTTTTTTTCCTGTTTATATATTCCTCTCCGGTACATAGGCCGTTTCCTCTGGTTTGCCGAGTCATTTGACTAGAGTGGTTGGGGGGGTGGGGTTAGGAGGTATGGGTTGGTAGGAGTCCCGGGGGGTGGGGCACGTTTGTCTCACTGTCTCGCCGTTGTTAGATTTTTGTTAATATGTTAAATATATTTATATTTCTCTTTTGATAATTCCTTGCCTTGATATTCATTTTAACATCTGAAAATTGTTCATTCTGAACAGTTAAATGCTTCATTGAGGATACTTGATGTAAAACTATTAAAAACCCATTCAATTTAGTGCATTAGAGACCGAATCATACAGACTAAAGTTTCCTTGATCAAATTGTTCTGTGAAGGAAATTATGGGAACACAAAAGAAGGCAGAGGATTAACAGATTCACGGTGTCTGTTATTTTTCTTCGATTGTTTGCTTACTTCCTACGTATTCGTTTGTGTATGTTTGTGTATTTTTTTTTTTTTTTTAGAAAGAGATAGGTTTTTCTTCCTAAAAAAAATGTGGGGGGCTGGTTATAAATGATCCAGGAGACACTGAATGAGGTAGAAAATTCCGCAGTCTGGAAGTGAGTGGTATGATGAACAAATTTAATGTCGAAATAATAATAATAATAATAATAATAATAAATATAATAATAATAATAATAATAATATACCTTGTTCATTCTAGTAGCGCATAATTCCTCAAAAAAAAAATATTAACGGGTAATTATCATTGCTTTAAAAGCTCTCTTGTGTAATTTACGAGCTGTTATGAATTACCTGATGTTTTCTCGTCAGTTAATTATGTATAAGCAGAGAGTTAATTGATCGAGGTGGAAATATTTGACGTCCAGTCATAAATGCAAGCAAAACTGAGCAGTTGCTTGCAGTTGAAATAATCATTTCATATAACTATCCTCAAAGCAGCATGGGTCTTATATAAGATTGGTATTCTCTCTCTCTCTCTCTCTCTCTCTCTCTCTCTCTCTCTCTCTCTCTCTCTCTCTCTAGTCTTTTGCTTTATCTCCATCCCCGTTTCCTTTCTTCAGTCTTGCTATCCTGCCTTGTCTGTTACTTTTTCTCAGTCTAGATTTCATATATTAGTCTCTCTCTCTCTCTCTCTCTCTCTCTCTCTCTCTCTCTCTCTCTCCTCTTGGAAGCTTAGCCTTCTGCTTTCCTTGCCTACCCAAAATTATCTCTTTCTCTCTCTCTTCTCTCTCTCTCTCTCTCTCCCTCAACCTTAGGCCTTCTGTTTTCGTGCTATCCAAAATTATTTAGATAATAATAATAATAATAATAACACAATAATAATAATAATAATAATAATAATAATAATAATAGTGACAGCGACGATGGTGATGATTT
>NC_089761.1:29245643-29263143 GCF_040412425.1 Macrobrachium rosenbergii | reverse complement strand
TTATTAATATTTTTGATTATTAGTTTTAATTACTAGCAAAGCCAAACAAGCCATCACTTTTTTTTTTTTTTTTTACTTACACGAGTTATTCTCCCACAAGGCACCGAAGACTGGCTTTCCAATTCCAAGATGAAAAATTCTTCAGCCAATGAATGAACGAATTACTTTCCCCAAATCGGTGAATCAAATCATGATGGAAAAAAAATGTAATGGCAATTTTTTTTGTCTAATTGGCCATTACGATGAATATTAAACGCTTGGAAAAAAATTATTAAATATAAATCACCTAATATTATATACCCTTGGTTCATTTTCCCCAAACTGAAATTTTATATAGGACTTCAGCCTTACCCCTCCCCTCCCTCCTCCGGTATCCACCTTCCCCCTCCCCACCCCTCCTCCCCCTTCCCCCCTCCCCCTCCCATCTGGAAAAAAGGGGAGGAAAAAATGCATGGCCATTAAATTGTGTGTAATTAGTCAAACACATTGGCAATCAACCGAACAAATTACTCCATGTCATATTTCATTTTATTAACTAAATTGAAAACAGAATAAAAGTTTTCTATTATGACTGCATGCTTTTGCGTGTGTTCGTGCGTACTGTAGGTGTGATTGTGTGTGTGTGGGTGTCTGTCTGTCTGTCTGTCTGTGACAGGCAGTGATGTAGTTTCTATTAGGATTATAACTATATTTTTGGAGATGATGAGTCCGTGTGAGTCAGTTTTGGATGCGTTTGGTTAAGTACTTCCAGAGTAAAATAATAACAAGTTATATACTGTGTATATATATATATATATATATTTATATATATATATATATATATATATATATATATATATATATATATATGTATATATATATAATATTACTGAAGAGCTTATGTGATTTAAATCCGCTATAGGGCGTTTTACATGCAATGACGATTAATTAATATATATATGTAGGGGTATGTAATTTTTTTTTGCTTGTTCGGTTTTTAAGTACGAAATTACCTGTAATATTTTAAATTTTTTTATAATTTTTCATTAGGGACAGGATACAATTTTTTTTGCATGTAGGTTTTTTTAGCACGAAATAACCTTAAACTGTCATTGTTTTTTTTTTTTTTTATTAAGGACAATACAAAATTTTTTATGTTTTTAGTTTTTAAATGCGAAATTATCTTTAATTTTCTTTATTAGGGAACTACTTGAGTGAAGGCTTCCTTCCCCATACGTCCAGCCTTTGGAATTTCTCTCCCCCCTCAGTTTTCCCAGAAACGTATAACCTTCCCTATTTCAAAAGGCGGGTTGTTCGCTTGTTTTCTCCCCAGTTTCCGATTTCAGCCGGGTCTGGGCTTGTTGAAGGCACTAGGCTGGCCGTCCCATTGATGTGAAAATTTTGTGTATATGACAGTTTTCCCTACTGGAGGAAGAGGAAAGATAATTTTATTTTACCATTTAAAAAAAAAAACAATATCCTTGAAAATTCAGATATAAAATTTAAGGGAAAATAAAAAAAATATGATAAAGATTTCAATAATAATTTTTCATAGGCTTTGAAACTCACTACGGCGAAGGCGGGGTTTTACGCTTGTGACATTTAAGAATTTTTTTCATAATTTTTTTTTATCTTCCTTTTTTTTTCCTGCCGCGTTTCCAGTCGCTGTTAATTCCACTCCACCCATTTTCCAATTCCAGTTTTTCATCCTTTTCATTTCCTTTTTTTTTTTACGTTTTTATCCGTTGTTGCTGGGTCTTCTTAATCTCTTGAACTGTTATCTTTCCATTTTTACTTTCTTACAGTTTTATCTATTTATTTGTTAATTTGTCAATTTCCGTTTCAGCGCCGAATGACCTCATAGGTCCCAGTGCTTTGCCTTTGGCCTAAATTCTGTATTTAGTCTTTGCGTAGTCTTTACTTACACTTCAAGGTCTTCCCATTGTTCTTCGCCCTTCTCGTTTCTCATTATTGCGTTGCTCGTTTGTTGTAACATGAATTCGGCTATTTTTTTTTTTCTATTTTTATGTTTAAATTGGTAGCAACAAATTTCCTGTTCTCGTTTTTGATCACAATCACTTATCCACATTTATGCAGAGATTCACATGTTGCTATGTAAGTCTCAGGAGTGTCCAGAGGTCCACACCAGGCCTCGCTTACCCTTTAAAAACCTTACCACACTCGAGGGCCGCCCTAAGGCAAGGCTTTGCGCTGGCATATGGCCAGCTTAATCTAAAACCTGTTAGCCAACCAACCAAACACTGGAATACACTTACCTATAATATTTTGGTATACATATTGTTATTTGATATACATATCATACATATTATTTTGAAGTGTATATTAACTCCTCTCGTACATCGTTGAATTTCGTTGACATTCTCATTTTTTGGTGTTATTTTGTTAATTACAATTTTTTCTATGTATTAAGGCACATTATTACGACACTGTTATTTTTTCAAAACGTCTTCGGCTACAGCATCGCCTAGTTTTGTTCCTGAACGCATGTATCCGATGTATTAATACATGATTTTACAACACCGTCTTTTCTCCAACACATTTGGATACATTCGCGTTTTTGTAATTTCCCCCTGTATGCATGTATATCCGTCGTATTAATACACATTTTTTTATTACATTATCTTTTCTTCATCATCTTCCGCCACATTCTCGTCTTTCACTCCTCCTCCTCCTCCTCCTCCTCCTCCTCCTCCTCTTTATTTATCCTCTTCATCTTCCTCTTCCTCACCCTCCTCCTCCTCCTCCTTCTCTTCCTCCTCCTCTTCCTCTTCCTCCTCCTCCTCTTCCTCTTCCTCTTCCTCTTCCTCCTCCTCTTCCTCTCCCTCTTCCTCCTCCTCCTCCTCCTCCTCCTCCTCCTCCTCCTCCTCCTCCTCCTCCTTATTTATCCTCTTCATCTCCTCTGCTCTCATGTCCCTCATCTCATTTTCATTGTGTATCACCCCCCGTATTGTATCCCTGTCGTCTGGCACCGTATTGCATCCCCCTCTATCCAGTTTAAGCTAACCGGACTCCAGGGAATTCGGAATCGAAGAGGAAGCCTGAACTTTTGGGGGGATGGGAATCAGTTAGGGGGAAGGGGAGGGACGGGAAGGGAGGGAGGGTATGTCGTTTTTTTTGGGAAGAGAGAGAGAGAGAGAGAGAGAGAGAGAGAGAGAGAGAGAGAGAGAGAGAGAGAGAGAGAAGTGATTGGTGGGTTACTATACGAAGAATGTAAATACGACTGTGCTCAAAATAAAGAATGGATGATATGAATTTACCGTTATAACGTTTTCTCCTCAAGTCAGCAAAAGAGGAACTGGAATTTTTCATTGTAACTGGTACTGTTACCTTCGTGCGTATTTCATTCATTTTCATCATTCATGTGGACAGCGTTGCTGTGGGCATTATGCGTATTAAGCGTTGTGACGGATGTTCCGTTTCATTACGGCATACTTTTATTTTGTTTATTACTTTATTTATTTCAGTATATATTTATTTTTTTAGATTACTTAAGTGGAAAATGCCTTTGTTATATCTATATATTAATTTGTTAATATATATATGTATATATATACACATATATATATAAATATATATATATATATATATATATATATATATATATATATATATATATATATATATATATATATATATATATATATATATATATATATGGAGAGAGAGAGAGAGGGGAGAGAGAGAGAGAGAGAGAGAGAGAGAGAGAGAGAGAGAGAGAGAGAGTCTGTGGCTTCTTCCTCATACCTAGAGTGACTTACATTTTTTCCCAAAGGTTCTTTTTTAAATTTTCTCCAGAATTATTATATTTTATCAAAATTGACGTCTACAATTACAGATTTTTTTAAAGGGATGAAATTTATTTCTTAGATTATTATTAAATGACATTTAATCTAGTGAATATGGAATTTACTCTCCTTGAGTACCTGTAATCTAAAATCTCGATTTTTTAATTTTCTGAAAAGAAAACTATTGTGCCGGCTTTTCTGTCCGTCCGCACTTTTTCTCTCCTCCCTCAGATCTTAAAAACTACTGAGATTAGAGGGCTGCAAATTGGTATGTTGATCATCCACCCTCCAATCATCAAACATACCAAATTGCAGCCCTCTCGCCTCAGTAGTTTTTATTTTATTTAAGGTTAAATTTAGCCATGGTCGTGCGTCAGGCAACGATATAGACCAGGCCACCATTGGGCCATGGTTAAAGTTTCATGGGTCGCGGCTCATACAGCATTATACCGAGACCACCGAAAGATAAATCTATTTTCGGTGGCCTTGATTATTCGCTGTACAGAAAACTCGATTGCGCTGAAGAAACTTCGGTGCATTTTTTTACTTGTTTACATTTTATTTTCATTTTATTGAGCAAAAAAGGCTCACTTTCTTCCATTAATTAATTAATGTTATTTAGCATACTTAAAGAAAATAGCTGTTTATTTTTCATTCGAATTTGAATAAGATGTGAATAATTTTTTTCTGTTTTTTTCACAAGAATTTTACGATTCATTTTGTACATTATGTGTTTTTTCTTTTTATTTCAGGTATGTTCCAGAAAATGTTTTGGGTAAATGTACATCTTTCATTTATCGTTCCTTTTATTTTAGTGTTTGTTATATATTTAGAGAGATTGAAAAGCCGTGTCATTAAAGCGGGTTGAAAAATATTTTTAGGGATTTTGTTCTCCGTTTTTTTTTTTAGGAAAAACTTATCCTTTCAGAATTCGAATATTTTTGAAAGGTCCATTTGTTTTTGCGTAGCAGTAGGCCTAGGGGAGTAGTTCTATAAAAAAAAAAGTCTCTCTCTCTCTCTCTCAGCATATTGTATGACTATTTTATATTTTTGTATGTGTGGGATCTTCGCTTTTGAGACTTGCCTGTTTGTGTGCCTACACATACAGTATATGTGTGTTTGTTGGTATATTGATTAGAACTAATATTTCTTTATTTATTTTAGTTCCAAGCTTTTATATGTATGTATATATATATATATATATATATATATATATATATATATATATATATATTTATACATACATACGTACAAATATATTTTATACATACTGTATACAGCATATATTCTTTAATGGGCCATAATTACGTCCATAGATAAATATAATTTTTATCTAATTTCGCTGCAGTCTTATACAACCAAAGTACACTCATCCAGCTAAAACGAGCAATAAATTTAACGCGAATAAATTTAACGTTTCATAGACAGACATTCGCTCTGATTTTGAGCGTATACGCTCCTAAATGCCACTGGAATGTAAGAGCGAACTCCCTACGCCTTTCATTCAACCCGCGTTTAAGAACTCCCATTGTATACGATGCGTATAGGCGTATATGTGTGTATGTATACGTCCTTGTGCGTGTTTGTGTGTGAGTACATGTGCGCGTATGCGATTTTGACAGGCTTGAGGGGCCCCAGATGTGGTGGGATTAGTGAGGACTATGATACTTGTAGCCTGCCACCTGTTCCGCTTGTGTGCGCGAGCGCGGTCGCGCGCACGGTGCCTCTGGTGGATAGTGCTTGGTTGCGTGTGTATGTGTGTATGTTGTTTTTGTGTTTCACAATGAACGTGTATGCACAAATTTCCATAGGTTTTTTACTATGAAACACAACCATGCAAAAACGAACATACATTGACACATATACATTTGACACACACACACACACACATATATATATATATATATATATATATATATATATATATATATATATATATATATATATATATATATATGTGTGTGTGTGTGTGTGTGTGTGTGTGTGTGTGTGTGTATTTCTGTTTGGAGGGATGAAATATGTATACATATATACACACACACACATATATATATATATATATCTATATATATGACTGTGTGTAATAGCCGTAAATATTAAGTATTTTAACCATATGGTTAAATTAAATTAATTTGTGCCTTTATTTGCTTTGCGTGGTCGTATTTAGCATTGCAGATGTATGGAAATTTGTTTCATACATATAAAAGATGCATATGTATAATATAAATATGTATATTATGTATATACACATATATATTTACATATATATAATATATATGTAAAAATATATTTATATATGTATATACAGTATATATACACATATATTTATATATATGTATATATATAATTATATATGTGTATATACATAAATTAATACGTTTGAATAACAAGTACTTTTACTTTATTTTCAGATATAGTTTATTATTGGCTTTGTTTTTTGTTAGTATCAGTGGATAATTTATCATTATTCGCAAGGATGATTGTGGGAAACAGTAAAAGACATGACTAGGTTCATTTTAATACGTCATTTATTTTGCATATTCTTAAATTCTTTCCTTACGGAGTTGCATTAATGATATATTTTTTTTAATTAATGTATGATTTAAAAAAATATTTTTACCAATATTAATCGTCACTTCAGATGGCGATCTGCCATTCTGTCAATCATACGTTCAGTAATATATCTTATATATATATATATATATATATATATATATATATATATATATATATATATATATATATATATATATATATATATATATATATATATATATATTTATATATATATATATATATATACTGTATGTATGTATATAGATATATGGTATGTGGATGTATGTATAATTTTTCTTTTTTATATGTACACACCACTGTTTAGAATGGATGGAATTGTTGCTATTAAGATATTTAGGCCTAAGTCTTCCCTAGCAATTTAATAAGCGCCAGAGGCCTATTTGCGAACGTTTTCACCTTATCATTATTTAAGACTATAATCAATTGGTGGTTCTGGTCAGAATAAAATATGTTATCTCATTTATTGTAATATATATGTGTGTGTATGTATAATATTTATATTAAATATATATATATATATATATATATATATATATATATATATATATATATATATATACTGTATAATATATATATGTATATATATATATATAATATATATATATATATTATATCGCTTTCGAATGTTAGAAAACTCAGTTTGTGTAATCATTTGTAAAATAAATAATCTCTTTAGTAAGCTTTGCATTAGCAAGTTTCATAACCAACACAATATTATTCAGCATTCATTTAAATTGTTTATTAGGCATTTCTTTCGTTTTCCCAGAATCACATTGAAATCTTAACTCATTTCCATTTATTTACAATGTCTAGTAACATTCAAATGTCGACTTGAAATCCGTACGTTGCTCCCGTATTTACATCAGGTATCGAAGTGAAATACGTTAAGTTACTCCCGGCTGCATTATTTACATCAAATAACTAACTGAAATCCGCACGTTACTCCCAGCTGCTTTATTTACATCGAATATCGAATTGATTTGAAGGGAACACGGAGAGAACAACGGGCGAGTCATGTGTTTCAGGAGACTGCTGCGTTTGAACGAAGTCACGTGTCACACCGGTTGAATTGGACAGTGAAGTTTGAGAACACGTGACCTCCCGTACGCGTACCGAACGGCGGCGGGGCCGTTGATCGCAATCGACAGGTCCCTAGTGAGTGCTCAGAATTTTTTTTTTCTCTCTTTCCCTGTCTCTCTTTTTCGTGAAGGGTTGGGTTGGGCTGGGGGGATGAAAGGGTTATAGCTCTCTCTCTCTCTCTCTGTCTCTCTCTCTCTCTCTCTCTCTCTCTCTCTCTCTTTCTGAGAGAGAGAGAGAGAGCGAAGATTAGATGGAGGCAGTGCCTTGCCAAAAGAAGACAGTAAGAGAAAATCAGTGTGAGAGAGAGAGAGAGAGAGAGAGAGAGAGAGAGAGAGAGATAAGATTAGATGAAGGCAGTAACTTGCCAAAAGACAATAAGAGAGAGAGAGAGAGAGAGAGAGAGAGAGAGAGAAAGTCTCTCATTAGAATATACTGAAATAGCTTCACAAGGTCATGATGTTGATATCCACGTGGCATAATATAAAAATATAGTATATACAGTAGATATTAAGAGTTCGCATTGGTTGAGTTCCAATGATAAATCACATTGTAACCCTTATATGAATCTACGAAGAATGAGCTAACATTAAATTAATGACACAATATTGACTTTTTAATTTGTTCATTCACTAACTGTTGTTATTTATTGTGCATGTATTTACAGTTGTTGGCAGTTAATGCAGCAGATTTATGGAAAATTATTTTTTGCAATTGTGTTTTCCTACCAAAAGAGTCTAAGATGATTGTATTTATTTTGTTCAGAAAAGCTGACCAAAATTACTTGATAAACCTCACTAATATATATATATATATATATATATATATATATATATATATATATATATATATACATACATACATATATACATTGATATTGTCAGTGGCGTCAAAAATACAAATTTGAATTTTGGATTCCGGAAGCAAGAACCGGACGAAATAAAGTTATTTGTAACTACTTAAAAAGCGTAATTAAAACCGAATGACGCTGACGTCAAACCAGCTCGGGAACAGTGTCATTTTAATAATACACCGGCCAGTGATTGCAAGCGGAACCTATCGGGGTGATTGCAAGCGGAACCTATCGGGTCTCTGCCAATGCATACAAAAATAACCTGCCCGTGACCTCCTTTATGCGGAGCCTTTGTGATTCGCTGAAAACAAATACACCGCGAATACACAGAAACACACACCTGTGTATGTTTGTGTGTGCGTATACATATGTGTGTGTCTTTTATGTGAAGCCTTCGTAAATCGCCAGAAACAAATGCAACGCGAATACGCACATGGCTGTTTATTTGTGCGTGGATGTTTGTGTGTGTGTTTGTGTGTTCTCATATGTGTATGTGCGTGTATGTGTTTGTGTGTGTGCGTGTATGTGTCTGTCTGTGTGCTTGTAAGTGCGTATGTGTCTGTGTGCGTGTAAGTGTGGGTATATATCCGTGTGCTTGCATTATGTCTGGGTTGACTGTGTATGTGTATGTTTGTGTGTGCGTGTATGTGTGTGTGCGGGTGTGTAGATGTGGCTGTGTGTGGGGGGGGCCGTGTAAGTGAGTGTCTGTGTTTGTGTGTTCATGTATGTTCGTGTGTATGTGTGTTTTTTTTTCCGCCTTGCCATAACCAGCCTATCAGCGGAAGTCGGCCACGGTCGGAATGGTGCCATTAATTTGCCATCATTACAAACGTTGCCACGCGGCCGTTGCAAACGTTGCCATCAGCCATTTGGCCCTGTCCACTTTGACCGCCTAGATTGCCAATTACAACCTCTGCACACAATTAAGCCAACTCGCTCTATTTTTCGGCCGCTGTTTGCGGCTTCCAATGTTTATATAACTAAGAGGAAAGGAAACGCCGCCCTCCCCACCCCCGCCCCTCTCATTTCAGGGCCCGATTCGCATTTCTGTTGGGGTCTTCCGTCGTCAGTCGATTTTTTGCATTTTTGGCTTTTTTACTCTTATTACCCCTTTTCCATTTTTTTTCTTTTTATCTGTTTTATTTCAATTTTATTCCTCGCCTTTTTTCATCCCATTCCGTAAGTATTTTTATCTATAACTTTTCATTTATTCTCCATCTTTCTTCTGTTCACCTATTTTATTCCAGTTTTGTTCACAACTTTTCGTTCATTTCCCTCTTTTTAGGTATTTTTATCCCAAACTTTTTTTTATTATTATTAACACGTTACCCTTAGCCTCTCTTTTGTAATTTAAATGAACACCTTATTTTGTCGGTATGTTTATATGTTTGGTGATTATATATATATATATATATATATATATATATATATATATATATATATATATATATATATATATATATGTATATGTTTTTCTTTTTTTGACTGCAGAGTATGCAGTCATATAAGATCGATACAGTTTGTATAAGTTTATGTATACTGTATACTTAATAACTGTCAAAATATTGTATGTTCTTTTGCAGTCAATAAAAATCTAGTCTAGTCTAGTCTAGTCTATATATATATATATATATATATATATATATATATATATATGTATGTATATATATATATATATATATATATATATATATATGTATGTATGTATATATATATATATATATATATATATATATATATATATATATATAGCATGTATGTGTATATATATATACACACACACACACATATATATATATATATATATATATATATATATTTTATTTTTTTGTTATTACCCCCTTTTTCAAATATCGTTATCCCCACTTTTTTCTTTTTGGCTTACTCTCCCATTTTTAAATGTAGTTGGGCTTTTTCGATTTTGTGTTGCTTGTCGGCTGTAGGTTCATGCGAGAGAATTTGCTTTTCTCAATAGCAGACACTCCTGTCTTTCCGAATAAGGTAATAAATGTAGTTTGTGTATATCATATATATATATATATATATATATATATATATATATATATATATATATATATATATTATATATATATATATATATATATATATATATATATATATATATATATATATATATATATATATATATCACTGACTCAATAAAGGAATTTTTTACATTACGAAAGTGAAGCCGAGGACATGTTAATATTCTAGGTCAAGACTCGATGCTTGAAGGAGTAAGCATCGACCTTACCCAGAATTTAATTTTATGGAACCGTTATCGCACTCCCATTGCTTGAATTATCTCTCCATTAGGTAATCTTAGCGGAGAAAGAAATAGCATTTTTGTAAATAATTATATATATAAAACATCCTTAATATTTCTGTCTCGAATTGCTAGTTATTTCATACTAGTAATCCCGTCTGTGGTTTATGGTGAAATTATAGCACTAATCGGAATAATCGTGAGAAAGTGAAATCTGAAATGTTACGCGGAACTCGGGACTTTTCTTCGAAGAAAGTTGCCTCGACTTCGTCTTGTTTTCATTTTGAGATTTTCTATTTCTGCTGACTTGAGTAGCTAATAGATTTAGCAATTTCGTGCTAGTAATCCCGTTTTTGGTTTAGGAGATAAAAATGCCAGCACTGTAATCTTGATAATTCGGAGAAAGTGAAATTTGAAATGTTGCGCAGAACTCAGGGCTTTCTCTTGAAGAAAGTTGCTTTACTTTCGTCTTTTGTTTTCTTTTTATAATTTCTCTTTGTCTACCATCTTGAGAAGGAATTAAATTTCCAGCATTAGTAATAAGGTTGATAATTTCACTGAGTAACAACGTTGATACTTTCACTGAGAAAACAACGAAAAACAATAATATAATATGGAATTAATGGAAGGCTCTCTTGAATTATTACAGGAATAAATTAGTAAATTTATTGTTATAAGGTTGTCTGTTGGAGAATTTTTAAGTACTTTTAATGATCTTGGCAAATTAGGTGGATATAATGCCCTAAAACGGAAGACTGCAATATCTGCAAAAATACGAAACTAAGAAAAATGGTAGATACTCCCTTGCCTTACTAATGATTTTGCAGATACTGCAAATGGGACCTCCTAAATACTCGTGGAAAGCATTGAAGAATCATTCTAAAACCGCAGTAACTTGTGTATTAGTGTTTCACGAGCCCAGTAGGTGGCATCTCTCAATTTCGAAAACTTTGCAGAAACTGCAGTTTCCCATTTTAGGGCAGTATAGATACCGTGTGCTGTTTGGTTATTTATCGTAACGTTTCCTTATGTTGTCGGACACAAAATTCTGTACCTTTTGTTTATTTATTCCCCCTGAGGACTATCGCTATGTTATGTGAAATTAGTGTTAAGATTTGAGCCCCGTTATAGTGACTGGCATCGAGTGTATTAATGTAAAATAATTTTCGTCATATTAATAGACTGAGTCCGCGTAGGCTAAATTTACTCTGTAGTAATAATAATATTTGAAATAATTATCTGTAATCCGTTTTTTTTTTTTTTTTTTGTTTCGAAAATTTTGGACCAAGATCTGATACGCTTAAGTTGTCACTGATTTACGTACGTTCATATTTTTTATATTTTCCATTCGTTTCTCATTGGATATATTTCTAATTAATTTTTTTGTTCTCCTCCTCCTCCTCCTCCTCCTCCTCCTCCTCCTCCTCCTCCCTTCCGCGCGTTCGCTCCGGAACGTATCCAGAAAATAGGATCCTTATAACCCCCTACTCGAGATCCGTAACTTTAATCGAAGTGCCAGACGCAGGGAACACCAGGAGTGGGATTATCTCTCTCTCTCTCTCTCTCTCTCTCTCTCTCTCTCTCTCTCTCTCGCTGGTTCCTGCAAATGCCATCGTTTCCCTCCGTGTTCCAGGAAGCCCGCTGGAATATGTATTCAGTACGAGGAGGAGTACGCAAGCTTTCCAGGACGTTCTCTGTCTGTCTGTTTGTCTGTCAAGTGCGGATTTAACGGTACTGTTTATGTTGAGGTTGTATACTCTCTCTCTCTCTCTCTCTCTCTCTCTCTCTCTCTGAAATGTAGAATTAACAGTACTTGTTTATGTTAAGGTTGAACATTCTCTCTCTCTCTCTCTCTCTCTCTCTCTCTCTCTCTGAAATGTAGAATTAACAGTACTGTTTATGTTAAGGCTGAATATTTCTCTCTCTCTCTCTCTCTCTCTCTCTCTCTCTCTCTCTCTCTCTCTCTCTCTCTCTCTGAAGTGTAGATTCAACAGTACTGTTTATGTTAACGTTGAAGATTGCATTCTCTCTCTCTCTCTCTCTCTCTCTCTCTCTCTCTCTCTCTCTCTCTCTCTCCAGATTCATTGTGGTAATATAGTCTACACCGCCATGTTGAAAAACATCCTCAGAATAATATGTGGTAATTAAAGAAAAGTCCTGTTCAATGAAATGTTAATATTTTAAAGTTCAAATTGTTACCTTTAGACAAGATCCTCTCTGGAAATGCTTGTATTCCAGCGAGTTGTTCCAGGCACACGGGCTTAGGACGAGTTGGGGGGGGGGGGGGGAGGAGGAAGGGAGGAGGTCTTACACACTGCCGAGTGCGCCATTGGAACTGGAACTCTGGAATATATTAAACCAAGAGGCAATTAATTGTTTCCAGCGTTCCGTTCCTTTAGGGTTAAAGTTGGCGGGACTCCTTGAGGACGCGTCAACTCTCTGGAATTCTTGGGTCCTTGGTCTGAGGGCTCGTAGGAGTCCTTGAGGCCTTGGGGAGGTTAGGGTAGGGGTGAGGGGAGGGTGTCCCTTCTGTGTGCTTTGTAACTAATTAGGTCTCGCGGTTAGGGTCATTTCCCCCGGAATTCCAAAAGCATACTGGAAGGCACCTCCTCTGTTCCCATTCCTCCTGGAAAGCGCTGAATAGACAAGACGAGAGAAAGGGTCTCGGATGCGAATAGATTCTGTGGGGGTGTTTGTTCTTGACGTTTGCATATGACTGTGAAATGAAGAAGGAGGGATTCTGCTACCGAGAAACATTCGCTCTGGGTAAACTGGAAAGATAATTTAGTGGGGTTTCTCTTTTTCTCGTTTATCACCGTGAATGGCCTTTTCTCGACGGTGCTCGAAGATGAGATGGCAAGAGTAGTTTGCGCGTTGAATTTGCTAATGCCATCTTGGACTCTCGAACTGACCTGGTATATTTTTCATCTCTCGTGTTGGTTGTTAGATTGATTGTGCTTGCTTCTGTCTTAGAAAATGAGGGCAAGGCTTTGCCCTGATTGAAAGTTGTAGGTCATTTGCTCGCAGAATCTCTCTCTCTCTCTCTCTCTCTCTCTCTCTCTCTCTCTCTCTCTCAACTTAACTTTATTGACTATAAGTTCGGTTCAGGCTCCAAAGGCTTGTAATGCCCAGAATATGAGACAGACATGAAACATTATTATTATTATTATTATTATTATTATTATTATTATTATTATTATTATTATTATTATTATTATTATTATTATTATTATTATTATTATTCAGAAGATGAACGCTATTCAAGTGGTGTTCATTAGAAAGCAGTAACAGAAGGTAAGAGGAAACAGAAAGAAGAGATGACTTATGAGAAAAGAAAAAATTAATTAACCAATCAATAAATAAATTTTTAAAAATGTAAATAAAACATTAAAATACAAGAATTTTATCAGGGTAGTAATGCACTGCATCTTAAAGTTCCAATTGCACGATATCTCCAGAGAGGCTGTTCGACACTCCACATTTGTCATTAAATGCATATTATACGTAATAACTTGCTGCAAGGTACAACTTTTTTCTTAAAATTGTTAATGATTTTTGTTATTTTTTTTTTTAAGATTTAGAGAACCTAAAAATTATCTAAGATTTTTTTTTTTACACCAAGAGTGAGTAGTTCAGTTGAAATAAATTCCATTGTCTTTTCTCCTCCTAAAATTTGATAATGAGCTAAGCAAATTCTGTTATTTCTCGTAAAGTGAGTTATAATTTCTTCACAGCCGAATAATAAGAAATATAATTGCATAGAAATAATTGGACGCATGACGGTAATAACTGTCTTTTACGACAGTCAACCCAGTCGTAGGTTTACAGAAATTTGCATACATCAAAAAATAAATAGATAAATAAATAGATAAATAAATAAATATTATGACACTGAACTGCTTATAACAAGTGTTTTATTCTTATTGTCGTAAGCTCTACAACGAAGTTTAATGAATGGAATCGAATCGCAGGTTCGAGGATTTGAGCATCATTAACGAGAAGTTTCGAAACGTCTCGTATCCTCTTCAACGGAAATAATTCACAATGAAGAGGGTACTTGTTGTCTCGGAGCTGTTCGTGAGTCACACTCAGATATTCGAATCTTGCATTATGGTACAAATCATAGTTTCGAGACGTCTCGTGTTCTCTGGAAAAGAAGTCTCGGAACTGCTTCATATGATTCGAATCACTGAAGTTAGTTATTAAAATGTATCAGTGAATCAAGATTCAAAACATATAATTACGTAGAGTTATTAAATAGCGAAATTCCAAATACGACCCATAGTTGAAGCAGTTACATAGAGTTATTACACAGAGAAATTTCAAATACCACCTATAGTTGAGGCAAAGTTAGAGTTATTACTTAGAGAAATTCCAAACACCACCCACAGTCGAGGCAGTTACGTAGTTATTGCATGAATTCCAAATACTATCCATAGATAAGGCAGAATTACATAGAAAAATTCTAAATACCACCCATAGAAGCCCCAACTGCATGAAATTATACACAGGAAACCATTTTGAAAAAAATTCTGAAAAAGGGGGAATAGGCAATACCGATAAATCGGAGGCGAAAAGAGGCTCGGAATAGAATTCTTCATAGGATGCCGCAGAGAGAGAGAGAGAGAGAGAGAGAGAGAGAGAGAGAGAGAGAGAGAGAGAGAGAGAGAGAGATGAATAGAGAGGGACTGTGATTGAGTTACAGTAATTCACTTTGCGTCCAATTTCCATGCCACCGAAACTATTTCACGGGGAATTGTCAATGAAGCAGGCTCCTGCTCCCCCTCCCCCCCTCACCTTCCCTCCTCCCCTTACACTCTCCCCACCCGTACCCTCCATCCCATCCAAACCCAATCCCAATCCTATACTCGTGTTGTGTCAATTTTTTCCTCTTCAGATTATTAGCTTCTCTTACGCAACATTTGTTGCATAATTTTGCGTGTAGTGGCTTGCTGAGATTTTATTTTAAGGACATGTATCGATTTTCACTTAGAATAAGATTGATTCAACTTCATATATAGTTATATACATTTATATATATATATATATATATATATATATATATATATATATATGTAGATATATATGTATATATATAATTATATATATATATATATATATTGTATATATATATATATGTATATATATAATTATATATTTTATATATATATATATATATATATATATATATATATATACACACACTTATCTATTTCTATATATATATATATATATATATATATATATATATATATATATATATATATATATATATATATATATATATATATGAACGCCAATTCAGTCCTCCTCTCCTCCTCACCAATAATTGTCATTATTTATCGTTTTACAGTAATTGGATCATACCTTTTGCACCGAGTCTGGAGAAGCGATTATAAACGGATTGAAATCTTTCGCATCCTTTTTTTTCTAAATAATTCCTAATGAATATCGCCATTTGTATTAAGATTCCTACTTTTAAATGAAAGTTTTTTTATTTATTATATTTAATTTTCCTCCGGCGATTAAATTCCAGGCGCCTAGATTGATTCCAGGTAAAAAAAGGAACGGGAATTGGGAGGGAGGGGTCTGATAATTCATAAGAAGATTCCGTTTAATCTGTACAGGATTGCTTGGGAATTCCTATAACGAATTCCGTCTCTCGATTCCCACTTTTCGGAATGGGATATCTTGCGTTTGTGGTCGTTTGTGAGTGTGTTTGTATGTTTGTTTTTTGCAAGTAATTGTGTGCTTGTTATAATTTTTTTTTAATTGTTGTGTTTTATTCTTTTGAATATTGTGTGTGTGTGTGGGGGGGGGGTATGCGTGCTTGCGCGCCTGATTATAATGCGTTTTTGTGAGGGCGTACATTAACAATGTATTAGTGTTATTCTTTTGAGTATTTTGTCTGTGTGAGCGTGCTTGCGCACGTGTTTGTAATGCGTTTTTGTGAGGGCGTACATTAAGAATGTATTAGTTTTATTCTTTTGAATATTGTGTGTGTGTGTGTTTGGGTGCTTGCGCGCCTGTTTGTAATGCGTTTTTTTTTTTGTGAGGGCGTACATTAAGAATGTATTAGTATATGATGGTATTTTGTGTTTTATTTTGTCTGCAAGCCTATTTTTTTTAATTAGCGTATCTCTGGAAGCCTGTTTATTATTTGGCATGTTTTTTTACGGCCAATTTAAAACTGAATGTCTTGGTCTCGCTGTCATGTGTGCTTGAGAGAGAGAGAGAGAGAGAGAGAGAGAGAGAGAGAGAGAGAGAGAGAGAGAGAGTTTGTGCCCATATCGTGTGTGCTAATGTTTGCGCGGTTGATAGCTTTTGTTTTTATTATCTGTTTACCTTATGAATATTTTGATATTTTGCTCTTGTGTTTTGTGTTTTTCTTCATTATTTTTTTCCCCACGTTAATGTCCCTCTGAATTGTCATGCATTTTTTATGGATGCTTCTGTATATGCATGTAAATATGTTCTTATAATGATCTCCGTTTTGTTACGTTAACCTTTGAATGTGAGTGCTCAGTGTTCATCTTCGCTGCTCACTCATGTACACATTCCTGTAGAGTGATGGTTAGAGTTATGAAAACGTCTAATATTTTTTTTTTAAGACTTGGCTCAGTCTGTATCAAACAGAAGTCATCAAAATCATGATGCTGTAATCATTACTTTCAGCCACTTTGCTAAAATATTGTTCTTGTCAGATGAAAAAAAAATATATAGAAATAAATATAAAAATATAAAAATAATATTGGTATTTGTTAAGCAAAAAAAAAAATATATATATATATATATATATATATATATATATATATATACAATTAGGAATTTGGTAGCCATTTTAAGATTCAGTGAAGGCAAATATTACCGGGTATGGGGGTGGGTGGTTTGAGGCCCACCTCCTCCCTCCCCCCATAAGGCCCATGGCTGCTTAGGTTGGCC
>NC_089761.1:29230643-29240643 GCF_040412425.1 Macrobrachium rosenbergii | reverse complement strand
CTCCCCCTTCCTCTCTCTTCCTCTCCTCCCCCTCCCATCTCACATTACCCCTTCACCAGTCCCCACCCTTGAATATCACAACCCACCCCCTCCTCCTGTGGTATCAGATCAGCCTCCCAACGGCACCTCGGAATCGTCAGCTGGTTACGGAGGACTTTGGTTGCCTGGTATGGTGTTATTATTATTATTATTATTGTTATTATTATTATTATTATTATTATTATTATTATTATTATTATTCATCTTCTAGCTGTTCTAATGGTAAATTGACAAAACGAACAGCAGTCGAAAATTCCGATGAAATGAAAACGATCAAGAACGCCATTCGTAAGAGAATGCAATAAACTATCTTTTTCGAGATGCTGAAAATACTGTGTTGAGATATACATATATATATATATATATATATATATATATATATATATATATATATATATATATATATATATATATATATATAATATGTTTATGTTTAATGTGTGTGAATTTTAGTCACTTAGTCCCGCGTTATTTCTTCACATATGAATGTTTAAAATAGATAGGGATCTAAAATTAAAACAAAGCGTTTTGCATTAAAAAAAAATATTTTAAAAATGTAGGTGCCATTATTTGACTTGTCCTCTTGCTAAGTTGAGCGAATGTAGCTTAGTTATGGATTTTCTTAGACGGAGAAATTGACAAGGATTTAGAGGTATATGAAAGAAGAAATGGTTTTCGAGTATTTTAATAACTTATTACGTAGTTGCCACTTCAACTGTGGCAGCAATATGTACACACACACACACTATATATATATATATATATATATATATATATATATATATATATATATATATATATATATATATATATATATATATATATATTGTGTGGATGTATTTGTAATTATATAATTATTTGTCAAGTATGAAGGCGCACGTTTTTTTAAATCACATACGCTAAATATCATTGTTTATACACAATAATCCATTCAACACGTATGCAATTTATGTCCACATAATATTGTACTGAAATTGATCCTAAGAGGGTAGGTAAATGAATAACACTGGTGAAGACGTTTTGGCCATCATTTTACACCCCTTATTCTCTCTCTCTCTCTCTCTCTCTCTCTCTCTCTCTCTCTCTCTCTGGTCTCATTAAACCTCATCTTAGGAGAGTAGGCAAATGAGTAACACTGGTGAATACTTTCCAGCCATCTTTGTAACAAACACCCTCCCCACCCACTTTCATCTCTCTCTCTCTCTCTCTCTCTCTCTCTCTCTCTCTCTCTCAACACGGCTTACTCATTCATCCGCAGAACAAAAAGTCTCTCTCTGCGTTACAAGGAGCGGCCGGAATAGTCGCCCTCATTGAATTTTCCCTCATCTCTCTTCTTAGTTAACCTCAGTCATTCATCTCCTTTCCGCCTCTCGTGCATTTTCCAGCCGCGCGCATACACACACACACAATTATACAGACATACACATACACACACTCATACACACACACAGAAACACACCCTCAGCGGCCGGTCCCATTCAAGGAAACACGTAACCTTTTACTCTGGAGCCATTCATTGCCAGATTTTCATTTCAAAGCCTCACCTTTTGGGGTTTAGCTCCTAGCCTGGTCTTGCCTGGCCCGGCCAGGTAAGTTTGGGGTTGTTGGGGGGGTGGGGGTTGGTGGTTTGGAGGGTGGGTAGGAGTTGGCCTGTTCTTTTTGCTGTAAGAGAGAGCTGAAATTGAGACATAAGGGTCAGTGTATATATATGTATATGTTGAATTAGTAAAAGGACCTCATTCAAACTGGATGGTATCTAATGGAGTATTTAATCAGAAAAAGTTACAAGCTTTTTTTTGTGAATAAATACTCCATTAGATACCATCCAGTTTGAATGAGGTCCTTTTAGTAATTCTACTAATGCACAGAACAATCGTGTATGTGATAAAGTTAATATGTATATGTACTGTATATATAAAGTATATATATGTATATATATATATATATGTATATATATATTATATATATGTATATATATATATATATATATATATATATATATATATATATATATATATAGATAGATAGATAGATAGATAGATATGTATGTGTGAATATGTGTATATTCTGTACTCTAATCTCAAGGAAAGAATATCCAGCAAAAATTTGTAGCTCCTGTTTGAAAATGTATTCATCATTTCGTGAACTCCCCACCCCCCTTCCCCAATCCCCCTCCCTCCCTCCTCCTTCCTCCATTCTCCTCTCCCCTTTCATCGTCTCCCTTCGTATCCACCATTACCTTCCGCTCCTTTTCATTTCCTTTTCCTTTTTAATTTTTTCCTTTATTTTTTTCCCCCTTTTCTATTGGACTGGGTGTTTGGCGTTCGGCGAAGCGGCCAGAAGTCGGACCCTAATCCACGAGTAATCCCAGGGAATAATCCCGGTATGTGCCCCACATAAATCCCATTTAATCCCGGGGGCGTCCCACCGGTTATCCCGACTGCATGGGAATTGCTAAAGGCGCGTTTGGGTTGTGTGAGGTTGCTGGGTTGGGTTGGGTTGGGTTTTGTTTTGGGGGGGAGGGGGAAAGGGAGGGGTTTTTTGGACTGGTTGTGGCACCCATCTTCTATTTTCTCTCTCTCTCTCTCTCTCTCTCTCTCTCTCTCTCTCTCTCTCTCTAGGTTCTTGTTTGAAAATATTCCTGATCCTGGAATCTATTAGTTTTTGTATGTGTTAAAACTTGCCAGTTTATGAAAAGACCAGTGAGAGAGAGAGAGAGAGAGAGAGAGAGAGAGAGAGAGAGAGAGAGAGAGAGAGAGAGAAGTAAGAGTAAAATACATACACATAAATAAATTACATATATATATCTGTGTGTGTGGGGTTGGGGTATGTGTGATTGTGAGTTATAATAACTTTTAAAGTTGACACATGACATTTTTATACATTCAAATATTTATCCATGGATAACCCACGACTATCGACTTCACTTCATCTTATAAAATATCTAACAACCAAATTACTCATGATAGTCCTCCTATCTTGACCAAGATTCGAACCGTCTTCGGGTTTGAAAAGGGGGGTCAGTGACTATAGCCATTCACCCATCAAAAGAGAAATGTGAGTTGATTCCGCCTCCGCAGTACATATTCCTGTAATTAAGGCTATGTACCTTGAATCGAAATCGGCTTATCTATACAATGGTCACAGTACTAAAAAAAATTTTTTTAGGTTAAAAAATTTTTTTAGGTTACCTAAAAAATTTTTAGGTTAAAAAAATTTTTAAGTTAAAAAATTTTTGTAGGTAACAATTTTTTTAGGTTACCTAAAAACTTTTTAGGTTGAAAAAATTTTTAAGTTAAAAATTTTTTTAGGTAAAATTTTTTTTTAGGTTACCTAAATATTTTTTTTAGGTTACCTAAAAAAATGTTTTTAGGGTACCTAAAAAAATTTTTTTTAGGTTACCTAAAATTTTTTTATTTTAGGTTTATAGGTGGAGCTGGGAGAAAAACCCTACAGTTAGGCTAAGAAGTGATAGTTAGAGAGGCTGGACAGCAAAACTGAAGAAATGAAGCGGGAATGGAGCCATTAACGTATTCTTTTCAAGTTCATGTTCTGTACAGGGAACTGAAATCAACGATCTCCGCAATGATAACTGAGTAGTAGGTTAGCAACGCGTGGCTTTGTATGACAGTATAAATTTTGCGCTGGGCGTTTTTGTACTATCATATACTAACAATCAAAATAAACCGTTAACTTCCAATTTACGTCGTGAAAAACCAGCATCTAAAAGTTGTTTTACGTTAATCTTGAAACTGAAATACCCTCTAAAAAAAAAATTAAATAAAAAATAAAAAAAAAAACAAGTAAAAAATGCCCCGAAGTTTCTTCGGCGCAATCGAAGTTTCTGTACAGTGTCAATCAAGGCCACCGAAAATAGAGCTATCTTTCGGTGGTCTCGGATAATGCAGTATGAGCCGCGGCCCATGAAACTTTAACCACGGCCCTATGGTGGCTTATCCTTTATCGTTGCCGCATGTGCGATTATCTCCAACTTTAACCTTCAATAAAAGAAAAACTACTGAGGCTAGAGGGCTGCAATTTGGTATGTTTGATGATTGGAGGGTGGATGGTCAACGACCAATTTGCAGCCCTCTAGCCTCTGTAGTTTTCAAAACCGGCTCAATAGTTTTCTCATACCAGATAAATTATTCATGCCACCTTTTTTGTTTGAATCGTTCAAATTGTTAATCATAAAAGTCATTTATATTTTAGGTAAAAAAAAAAAATAGTAGTTGGATAATGTTAGTTACTGATGGCCGTATCCTCTCTCTCTCTCTCTCTCTCTCTCTCTCTCTCTCTCTCTCTCCCTCTCTTTCTGTGTGTGTGTGTGCTAGTCTCTTTCAATCTTGAACTGAATGATTAAGGTCCACCAACATTTATAAATATTTCACTACCTATGATATCGAGTGGTGCGTGTATTATTATTATTATTATATTATTATTATTATTATTATTATTATTATTATTATTATTATTATTATTATAGTCTTCCTGATGCATATTGTACAGTCTTTACAGTACAATGATAGCATTGTAAATACCCATAAGCTAAAATAAATGTATTATTATTATTATTATTATTATTATTATTATTATTATTATTATTATTATTATTATTATTATTATTATTATTTTCTTCCTGATGCATATTGTACAATCTTTATAGTACAGTAATAGCATTGTAAATACCCATAAGCTAAATAAATCTGTTATTATTATTATTATTATTATTATTATTATTATTATTATTATTATTATTATTATTATTATCTTCCTGATGCACATTGTACAATCTTTACAGTACAATACCATTGTAAATACCCATAAACTAAAATAAATCTATTATTATTATTATTATTATTATTATTATTATTATTATTATTATTATTATTATTATTATTATTATTATTCCTGTGAGTCGTCGGTGGTATCAGTGACCACCGACTGCTGAGAGAGGGAAGTATGAAGGGTACTTGAGAGCTCTCCAAATGAGAGAGAGAGAGAGAGAGAGAGAGAGAGAGAGAGAGAGAGAGAGAGAGAGAGAGAGAGAGAGAGAGGGACCATATGATTGGTTTTAGCCATATTTATTTTGCTCTTTTTTTAAGGAAAGTAGGAAACCGGCCTAATGCATTTATTGTTTTTATTTTTTTTATTAAGTTCAGGTGTACCTTTAAATATATATTAAATTTTTTTTTTATTTTTTTATAGAATTGTTTTTGTTGATTTGTAGATGAAGTAGATACGCTCTCATTTCCTTGAGTGATGGACTTGGTTTAATGTTATTCCAATAGTTCTTTGAAAGTGTTTTTTGTAATTTTTTTTATGTAATTTTGTAATCGAGGTCAAGAGACGCTTAGTGTTCTAATGTTATTCAGAGGATTTGGTTCTCAGCCCTTGCTCTATGTATGAAATAAAAATGATTTAAGACTAATTCTGTCGTATGACAGTGCTCACTCTCTCTCTCTCTCTCTCTCTCTCTCTCTCTCTCTCTCTCTCTGTATATATATACTGTATATATATATGTGTGTGTGTGTGTATGTGTGTGTATATAAGTGCATGTATGGATGTTTTCATATTAGTTAACTTGACTCATATTGTTTGAGAATTTAAAGGGATTCTGAACCGAGCTACTTCGTACATATGTATATTTATATGTACATATATAAATACATACATATAACATACATATATATATAAATATATATATAATATATGAATATATACGTTTATATATATATATATATATATATATATATATATATATATATATATAAGTGCATGTATCGCTGTTTTCATATTAGTTAACTTACATTGTTTGAGAATTAAAAGGCATGTTGAACCAAGCTACCTCGTACGTATGGTAACCTCGAGATTTAACTTTATATCTTTTCATACATACATACATACAACAGACTCCTTTATTCATCAAGTGCATTACCTGTCGAGTATTCCCCCAGAATAACTTCATATGATCGATATTACACAGACCTTAGCAAATTTCGTAAGTGCTTTATATTGTATTATTCATTTTTTAAATCCCGCAAAAAAAATCTTAAGTTGATCCTTCGCTTTGTTTTATAGGTGGTGAGTGGGGAAGGGGGAAGGGGAAGAGGAAGGGGAAAGGTTGGGGAGAGGGGTGGGGGAATTCGTCCCCTTTTGGTTAAAGTGGTTTAATGTGATTGAATTCGACTTTTAAAAAAACTGAACTTTCTTTAACTTTCCTACACTGTATCTCTATATAATAATTGAATATCTACGCGATACCTACAATTTATGGGGATTAGAAATCGCACGTAAACGTTTCTTATGTCTAAAATTATATTTGTCATTTTTTATCCTAGTCGAATTTATTCTTGCGGTTCACATATACCAGATTTGACGAATACCATTACCAAGCAGATGGCCGTACCTTCCACGGCCGTTAGGGTTCGAAAACACCGCTTTAACAGCCGGAAAATGGACCTTATCGAAGACTCAACTCTTTGCAGATTTTATTCGACGTCGCGAGAGGCGACGCAATATGCAAGGACCACGGCGCGCCGAACAGTATGACGCAGGAGGCCACATTGTCAGGGCTCTCAAAGGATGGAAATGAAGAAGTGCGTCTTATCGGGGTCGCGCATCAGGTGTTGAGTGGTATAGCCCCCTGGTGGTAGAATTAACAACCACGGGATTTCAAGGGCCACCTCTTCAACCGTCCCCATATTGACGTGTCAGTAATCTAATTTGGCCGCAAGAGCCGGGGCCGTTGAGTTGGCTTTCGCTTTTCCCGCCGTCGTTTGTTTTTCGGGGGAAGGCGAGAGTGACCAGAGCGAGATGAGGCCTTGGAAATGATGGCACATGGAGGTACAAACGTCTGAGAAACGTTTATTATATGTAATACAGGCCCGAACGTTTTAGGCATTTGTAAAAGCAGGGCGAGAAAACCCATCGACCCGTGACAGATGTTCATTTGGCTTCGTCAGGATATTGACCAACACCCCATTCCCTACCTTCCACCCCTTCTCCACCCCCGTGGTGGACATTTTGATAAGTCAATCGGAGAAAAAGGGTTCGGGAGAGAGAGAGAGAGAGAGAGAGAGAGGCCACACACACTTGTCACCTACCACATCGCTGCCCCGTCCGGCTCCCGTCGGCGCCGTAACATCTGCCGAGTCCTGTTTCGATATGAAATGTCACGACGGGAGTCTCTTGTGTTCCCTGGTCATATCTCTCTCTCTCTCTCTCTCTCTCTCTCTCTCTCTCTTCATTTCCATTCAAGTCTTCAAGGGTTGAACGAAATGGCAAAATATTGAGTTCTAAAGGGTGTTGGACATTTTACCATGGGTAATTTTTTTTTTTATTTCTTTGACATAAATGGGAGTAATCGTGTGGAACAATGCTTGAAAGATAAGGGCTTTTGTTATAGAAGAACTAGATTACATAAGAATTTCATAGACTTGTGCAATGAATGTTCTGTTTTTGCCTACAGGCATATAGGCAAACTGAATTTTTACTTGAATCTTTTCATGTGTTTTGTGGTCAAAAAACTATTTGTATAATACACGTAATGGGAAAATTGTCTTTGAATCTTTTAGATATAAAAGTAAAAAAGTAAAAGTCTATGAGCGCCATTTTCATATAAGGTCTTCTACTAATATACTGCATGATTAAATTAATTTGTTGTATCCTCTTGTTTTTTATATGAATTTATTTTGGAAAAGGATACGATTGGACATTTTTTTTGGCTGCTAATGTAAGAATTTGCGAAACACTCGATTATTTCCTTATCATAGGACGGTAAGAACGGAACAAACTCATCGCTCCTTGTTTCTCGTACTTATGAACTAGATCTTTGCTTACGCACGCACACACGCGCGCCTCTACGTAAAGGAACGCATAAGACGAACGTGCAATACCTAATATGTGTCGTGCCTCAAACCGACGTAATGATGATGATGAGGCTTCCGTGAAGTATTATGAGAAGTTTGCGAAGTTATGAAGATTTATCTAGAACTTGTGACTGATTAGTGTTAGATTTATTTTTGAAGATGATAAGAATGTCAGGCTCAGAACACACACCCACTGACATACACGACCGTACTTACATACACACTTACATACATATGCACATATGCACACACGCATATATATACACATATATACATATATATACAATACATACATACATACATATATATACAGTATGTATATATATATATATGTATTTATATATAAGTATATATATGCATATATATAAATATGTGTATTTTATATACTGTATGTATATATGTATTGTATATATATGTATATATACATATATATATATATATACATATATATATATATATATATATATATATATATATATATATATATATATATATCCATACAAAAGTAAGAATTGCCTTTTATACATATGTGCGTTGCCACGACGCAAATCTATATAATTGTTGTATTGATTTTTTCGAACAAATTTACAATTATTGCTGCGTGATTTCATGCGGAAATACAAGTGTGTAAACTCCCAAATTTACCCCTCCACACCCCCACCCCCCTTTGAATTGGTAACAGGTGGTGGCTTAACCTCTTGACAGATCTTCAAGGGTTACACCACAAGAGGCACTCAAACTTACTGGAAAGGGTTGCACTGTTGGGGAGGTGGTAGGGTGGATTTTGAGGGGTGGGGTGTTGTTGGTGTTGGATGGTAAAGTCGTGTTTGAGGTCTGAAAGAGAGAGAGAGAGAGAGAGAGAGAGAGAGAGAGAGACCCTCATAGTTGCACTCGAGGTCTAGATCGGAAGACAGTTAACCAAAGGGCATCCCCCAAAGGCTTCTCAGGTCATATGGTCCCATATGGCGCCGAAGCGGAGACGCTTCTGGAGGGAGGAAATAAACCAGTGAAGTGTCCTGATGGATACATTGTGCCGAATGTTATTTCCGTCGAAGAATATCCGTAATATTCATTATAATTTATTTTAGGTTGCATGACTTTTTTTAGTTTTCTGAAAAAAAGACTATTGTGCTGGCTTTGTCTGTCCGTCCGCACTTTTTCTGTCCGCCCTCAGATCTTAAAAACTGCTGAGGCTAGAGGGCTGCAAATTGGTATGTTGATCATCCACCCTCCAATCATCAAACATAGCATATTGCAGCCCTATAACCTCAGTAGTTTTTAAAATTTTTATTTAAGGTTAAAGTTAACCATAATCGTGCTTCTGGCAACGATATAGGATAGTCCACCACCGGCCCGTGATTACAGTTTCATGGGCCGCGACTCATACAGCATTATATCGAGACCACCGAAAGATAGACCCATTTTTGGTGGTCGTGATTATACGCTGCACAGAAAACTCGATTGCGCCGAAGAGACTTCGGCGTATTTTTTATTTGTCTTTTTACTGAAGCTCGATTCTCTAAAACGTGTTACCATATCTGTAATACCTAGGACGGCAAAGTAATAACATTTATATACACGAAACCAAAAGGTTAAGAGACATAAGAAATAAATTAACTTTTCTTCCGCCTCTACAATCTTGCAAGTGTAAATGTTTTGAAAAAACGTGTTGGCTGTACGTTTTCATTGCATCATCATTCACGACCACTTAATCACCTGTTCACGATATTTCTTCGTATTACTAGACGTGAAAATCCTTATTCGTGTGATTAATTTATTTTTGCCAACATTACTTATTTATGTACCCTTGCGAGGTCCTGCCTCTCGGAGCGGGTCCGTCGACGTTACGTCAAAATATTCACCCGTTAAGAAACGTTCACGAGAAGGTCCGTCAACGTTGCGTCAAATTCACCATCAAGAAACGTTCGTGAGCCGGTCCGTCAACGTTTTGTAAAAAAAAAAATTCGCTTTCGAAGAAACGTGTACGTCAACGTTGCTTTAAAAAATTCACTCACGAAGAAACGTTCTTGAGGAGGTACGTCAACGTTGTTTTAAAAATTTACACGTTGAGAAACGTTCGTGAACAGGTC
>NC_089761.1:29178143-29210643 GCF_040412425.1 Macrobrachium rosenbergii | reverse complement strand
TACCCAGTACTTTGCGATTAAAATGTGAATGTGACAGTGACGGTTGAGCAGTTTTTTCTCTGTAGATCAGTTTTTCCTTAGACATATATATATATATATATATATATATATATATATATATATATATATACTACATATATATGTATACATATATGTATATATTAAATACATGTATATATATATATATGTATGTGCGTGTTTGTTTGTTTGTTTGTTTTTTTGGCAAGAGGTTGGTTGAGGCGTAAATATTTACAAAGGTCCACATAGGTCTGGTTTTGATGTTAGCCAAAGCAATATTAAGCTCTGTTTTCCAAAGCGCAAAATCATCATTAACTTCATGTAAGCCCTGTCACTTTTCGCATGTGATGAGTTGTTTGGCACATTGCACCACCTTCAAAACTAAAACTGTTTTCTCCGATGAAAGCTTTTAATTTTCCAAGTACCAAGATGAACTGCGAATATAAAAATAATAAGATTATACAGATTTTGGATTATTTTAATGTTGAGTTGTTATTTTATTGTTCCGGAAATATAAAAATATTCAGTGTACCCGCGCAAGTTGGTGTGACAAAGATTACATTGGAAGGATATTTAACAAAGTGGATACGTTCTATAACACCTTTTTCTCCCTTACCGGAGTTTTGTCATACTGAGTGTGGAATGATGACTGGCTATGACGTCTCTATCTAACAGAGTGACTTCTGGTGTTGGGTTAAAGTCCAAACATGACATTGTTGAAGATTTTCGACGTCGAAATAAAAAAAAACACATAGGCGTTATTTATTTATGTCTAAAACTGTTGATATAAGGCAGGTAATTCCATGTTCTATTTAAGGTAATTTTTTGCAACTTGCAAAATATAAATTTATGCAACTGATTACTGCAGGACACTGATATAAGAAAATTAATTGGGAGCCCAAGCACAGAGAGAGAGAGAGAGAGAGAGAGAGAGAGAGAGAGAGAGAGAGGAGAGAGAGAGAGAGACACACGCATTATTTATATCTAAAACTATTGATATAAGGTAGATAATTCCTTGTTCTCTGAAAGACACTAATTTTAATTTGTAAAATATAAATTTATGCAGCCAATTACAGTATGGAAACAGACATAAGGAAATTAATTGGAAGCCCAAGCACAGAAGGGGGAGAGAGAGAGAGAGAGAGAGAGAGAGAGAGAGAGAGAGAGAGAGAGAGAGAGACAAAAGAAGAAGAAGAATAAGAAGAAGATGAAGAAAGCCAGCCCAAAATGTCTATACTTTTCTGAATTCATGACCAATTTAAATTCGTTGGTGTAGTAACCACCTCCAGCTCCAATCAATTCCCAATTTAGGAGCTGCGGAGCCTTTTTCTCTCTGGGTGTTTTATAGTGAAAAGAGGGGAAATGGGTTTTTGGGAGGGGAGGGAAGGAGGAGGAGGAGGAGGAGGGAAAGGACCAGTTGAGGAGTAAGTGGACGAGGGGAGACTGTATGACCGACTGGTAAGAAGGAGGACTGGTGTCCCTGGTGGTGGGGGAGGGAGGTTGTTGAGTGGGAGGTGGGAGGGACTTTGGGGATGGTGGGTGGGTGGGTAGGGAGGGCGTTACAGGGAGGGAGGGGCTGGGGAAGATGTTAGGGAGTTTGACATTCAATTCATACCTTTGAAAATTGGGTTGTTTAGGTAACATTTGGGAACACGTAAACCGAACATCTGTTTTTAAATGAGATAAGGAAGGAAGGAGAGAGAGAGAGAGAGAGAGAGAGTCTTTTGATGTGTTTGTACGTCGAAAATGTTCGACAGTCATAACTTGACAGGTAAAGAATGGAGTCCATATTGTTGTTGATGCAGCTTTAAACCTGTTTTGATAAATATTGGCAATTTACAGTGAATTTGTTTAATTTCCCAAGTTCATATGCTAACGCGTGCGCTGCACGCCTACACCCTTACACACACACACACACACACACATATATATATATATATATATATATATATATATATATATATATATATATATATATATATATATATATATATATATATATATATATGCATATATATAATATATATATATATGTGTATATATATATATATATATATATATATATATATATATATATATATATATATATATACATATACATATATACACACACATATTAGAACCAAAATCAAGGCTTCCTAAGAAAGAAATATTGCCTTACAATTCCTTTGGCACACATCGAATATAAATTCAACCTTAGATTAAAAGGAATTATTTTCGTTAATTTCACACTGCTGGTTTTAGTGAAGTGGTCATTGCAAGTTCCTTTGTAGTCTTCTCGGTAATGTAATCTCCACAATTATGACTTTTTTTTTTATCTACTGATGTTTTGTATTATTCATGATGTATTATGTATCTTCACAGTGCTTGTATTAATCGACGTGTTTATGTATAATGGCATTCGTGGTTTGGATATGTTTATTTTAATACATGCGATTTTAAAATGGCTTCAAAATCCATTTTAATATGTATCTCCGTGATTAATTTTTTTTATATATGTATTAATATTATATTCATGTTCGTTATACATAATGCATCTTCACTGTTTTTTACACTGATGTATTTATGTATATTTACGTTCATTGCTTGGATATATACACTTTTATGGATGTGTTTTTTTAGAATGATTTCAAATACCTACAGTTAGGATTTTTTTACATATTGTATTAATATTACATTATCATTCCTGGTGCACAATGTATCTTCACAATGTTTTTTACACATTGATATATTTATGTATATTGACATGCGTGTCTTCGATATATTTACTTTTATGGGTGTGATTTTTAGAATAATTTCAAATACCCATTTTAATATATATCTCCACAATTATGTTTGTTTTTTTACATACTGGATTAATGTTATATTCACATTATTGATGCCTAATGTATCTTCACAATTTTTTTACTCACTGGTATAATTATGGTTTGGATATATTTCTTTTGTAAATGTGATTCTAAAATGATTTCAAATGCCCATTTTAAGAAGCCAGTGTTTCATCTCATCCTCATACTTTGAGGAAAGAGGAGGCCCTCTTTGTGAAACCCTGTGGTGGTCCAGATGTAATTGTTTTCCAATAAAATTTTAAAGTCCTTTTTCTCCTCAGAGAGAGAGAGAGAGAGAGAGAGAGAGAGAGAGAGAGAGAGAGAGAGAGAGAGAAGAGAACGTATGCATTTCACTCTGACAGACCTACTTGAGAGAGAGAGAGAGAGAGAGAGAGAGAGAGAGAGAGAGAGAGAGAGAGAGAGAAAAAAAGATAAAAACAAATAAAAGAAAAAGTCAGACGAAAGAAGAGAAAAAAATGTGCCTTTCACTTTGACAAACTCACTTGAGAGAGGAGAGAGAGAGAGAGAGAGAGAGAGAGAGAGAGAGAGAGAGAGATAAGAGATAAAGATAAATAAAAAAAGAAAAAAGTCAGACGAAAGAAGACATAATGTGCTTTTCACTTTGACAAACTCACTTGAGAGAGAGAGAGAGAGAGAGAGAGAGAGAGAGAGAGAGAGAGAGATAAAAGATAAAAGTAAAGAAAAGTAACAAGGCAGAAGTAAGAAGAGAAAATGTACCTTTCACTTTGACAAACTCAATTGAGAGAGAGAGAGAGAGAGAGAGAGAGAGAGAGAGAGAGATAAAAAAAAATAAAAAGGAACAAGCAGAAGAAAGAAGAGCAAATGTGCCTTTCACTCTGACAAACCCACTTGACGCTGTCTCACAGCAGCGCGCAATCGATCACTGCGTCTGGCTTGAAGTTTTTTTAAAGAAAGCTCTTTTATTTTATCTTTTTTTTTATTTTATTTTTTTTTTTTAGAAAACATCGGTCGCTTTTCTTTTTCAAACGACAATTACATCCAAAAGGACAATGACGACTTTCAGCTTTCTTTTTTATTTTACGTTACTTTTTTTTTGAGAATTTTTTTTTTATATCTTCCCTTTAAATTGTATACCAGTTTCGATCGCGTTCAGAACCCGGTGCGGTTTTGGGGCGTTCAAATGGTTTGAGAGATGGGGGATGGGTTTTTTTCCTCAGATTTATAAAGAGCCATTCTTTTTACTCTTTCGCTTTTTTTTCGTCTCCTGAATAAAAGACAGATACGGGAGATATATATATTTTTTTGTTTTTCGTTTTTATTTTGAAAGACACGCAACCGCAAAAAGGAATTGAATCTCAACCATTTTTATCCTTTATTTCCCCCCTTTTAGATTTTATTTCGTAAAAAAAAAAAACATCTACTGCGTGTAGGCCATATGTAGCGTCAGTGTTTTTTTTTTCTTATTCGTCATAGACTACAGACCCAGCTTGCGCCTTTCCCAAAGGGATGTGGAAACGAGTTTGCATACCGATACCTGTGCATCTCGGGTGTATATCCTGACGTCTGGTTGAATACGGGGTATACTTTGAAAGCCTATACAGGTATGTATGAAAAGTATGATTGTTGTTGAGTGAAAAATTTAATAAAAATATTGTAAGAAATTTATAAATGTTTTGTAATCTGTCGTTTCATTTCAATACTCTTTTTTTTATTAAGAAATTTGAAAGGGAAACCTTTCGAAAAAACCGGAAGTTTTTTTTTTTTTTTTTTGCTTTCATCTTCTGTGATGAAAGGGTATCCATCTTTATTTATTTGATTTAATCTTTTTTTTAATTTTTTAGGCGCGCGATGTAAACAAGCAAAAAATGCTTGGGCGCAATAAGTTTTCTGTACAGCGTATAAAGCTGTATGAAACTCTCAGCCACGTCCCATGAAACTTTCAACCACAGGTACCAGACGCATGATCAAGGCTAAATTTAATCTTAAATAAAATAAAAAAAACTACTGAGGCTAGAGGGCTGCAATTTGGTATGTTTGGTAACTGTAGGTTGGATGATTAACATACCAATTTGCAGCCCTCCAGCCTCGGTAGTTTTTAAGATCTGAGGGCGGACAGGAAAATACCAGCCATTTAAATACTTTTCTTTTACAGAAAAATAAAAAGGAAGTTGCACAAGGTACCCCTGATTATTTATCCTCTCCCCTTCTGTAGTGACAACATAGATTTTATGACTGGTTAGTTTATAAACCAGCGGCATGGTAAAAGTTCGTTGGTACAAGATATATATATATATATATATATATATATATATATATATATTAATATATATATATATATATATATATATATATATATATATATATATATATATATATATATATATATATATATAAAAACTAATCACGACAAACTAGATATAATAATAAATAATCCATAAAGGTCCCGGACGGCGAAGTTCCTGTATCTCCGATACGTTTGTGAAAGATCCGGAAAGATAAATGCGAGAGAACAGGACTCTGAAAGGTATTTAAACCTTTGTGTTATTTTGCCTCGTTCTTCCTCTGTCATGTTCAGTTCCGGCTTTTTGTCCGCCAAAGGGATGTTGCCTGTGTGTGTGTGCGTGTGTGTGTGTGTGTGTGTGCGTGTGTGTGTGAGTGTGTGTCCGCGCGCACGCGCCGTGGTTACGCTTCGGCGCATGTGGAATGAAAAGGAAGGAGAGTGTTCCTTTTTTAGTTTTCTGTAAAAGAAAGATATTGAGATGGATTTGTCTTTCTGTCTGTCCGTACTACTTCTGTCCGCCGTCAGATCTTAAAAACTACTGAGGCCAGAGGGCTGCAAATTGGTATGTTGATCATCCACCCTCCAATCATCAAACATACCAAATTTCAGCTCTCTAGCCTCAGCAGTTTTTATTTTATTTAAGGTTAAAGTTGGCCATGATCGTGCGTCTGGCACCGCTATACGTGCCACCACAACAGGCCACCACCGGGCCGTGGCTGAAAGTTTCATGGGACGCGGCTGAGGGTTTCATGAGCCGTGGCTGAGAGTTTCATACAGCATTATACGCTGTACAGAAAACTCGATTGCGCCGAAGAAACTTCGGCTCATTTTTTATTCAAGTATGAAGTTTTGATAGCAGTCAGACTCTGTAATAGTGCAATAAAGTATCTTTATTTATTATAATATAATATAGTATCATCATAAAAGCAAGCACTTAGCGCAAGAAACTTGTAATATACTCAAAAACCATTACCTGAGAACTACAGTAGTAAAACATTCTTGGATATTAGCAAAGAGCACGAGAAACGATAAAGTGAGGTCGTAACTGATAAGTATTCAAGTGCCGCTGTGTTAAGTGCTTAAATAACTCCGTAATGCCACTTGTATATTTATTCCTCCTTTCTTCAGCTTCTCTGTTATTCATATGTATAGAACAGTCCTGCTAATTCCACGTATATATTTATACTTATTTCCTTCATCTTCTTATGTATATTCTTACGTATAAAACTTTCTTCCTAATTCCATGTATATGTTTATTCCTCTTTCCTTCAAATTCCTATGAATGATCTCATGTAGATAACTTTCTTCTTAATTCCATGTATATATATATTCCTCTTTCCTTCTACTTCCTGTGTATATTCCTATGTATAAAACTTCCCTGCTAATTCCACGTATATATTTATTCCTCTTTCCTTCGAATTCCTATGAATATTCCTATGTATAAAACTTCCCTGTTAATTCCACGTATATATTTATTCCTCTTTCTTTCAATTTCCTATGTATATTCCTATGTATAAAACTTCCCTGTTAATTCTATGTATGTATTTATTCTCCTTCTGTTCTACTTCTTGTATATATTCCTATGTATAAAACTTCTTTGTTAATTCCACGTATATATTTATTCTGATTTTCTTCTACTTTCTATGTATATTTTCATGTATAAAACTTTCCTCCTAATTCCACGTATGTATTTATTGTTTTTTCCTTCAACTCTCTATGTATATCCATATGTATAAAACTTCCCTGCTAGTTCCAAGCATATATTTATTCTTTTTTTCTTCCAATTTTCCCTTATTTATATATACAAAACTTTCCTCCTAATTCCACGTATATATTTATTCCTCTTTCCTTCTGCTGTACTTCCTATGTATATGTTCATGTATAAAACATTCCAGTTAATTCCACTTATATATTCATCCCTCTTTCTTTCAACTTCCTATGCATATTCTTTTGTATAAAACTTCCCTGCTAATTCCACGTATATATTTATTCTTCTTTTTTTTCAAGTTACCCCTTATTCGTATGTATAAAAATTTACTGCTAATTCCACCTGTATATTTATTCCCCTCTCCTTCACCTTCCAATGTTTATTCATATGTGTAAAACTTCCCTGCTAATTCTGAGTATATATTTATTTCTTTTTTCTTCACCTTCCCCGTTATTCATATGTATGAAACTCCCTGCTAATTCTACGTATATATTTATTCCTTTTTTCCTCAGCTTCCCCGTTATTCACACGTATAAAACTTTCCCTTCAAACTGCATGCATATATTTATTCTTCTTTCCTTCAACTTCCTATTGCTTATTCTCACGTATTAAACTTCCCTGCCACTGATTCGTGCGTCTTGGCAATATGCGATACCGTTCCTTTTTCTATTTTTCTCTTTACTTTTTTTTTAAAATCTCTTACATTTAAAGGTGGCGAACGTTTTAAGATAACTTAAAGCCCTCGCGACAAATGCCTCGGTATCACGCTCCACTATATAAAATGCATTTTTATTCGTAACGATTCGGAAGTGCGCGGTGCTTTAAAAGCACTGCTCGCGCTTATATACGAAGCTCCGCGGGCGTGATTTCCGAAGCTATTTAACGCCAAGGTGCGGGGCAGGGTGTTGGAATGGAGGGGTGGGGGTGAGGGACTGGAAGGGGTGGGCGGATATTAACGCATAAAACATAACAGACCGAATATTCCCCACTTGTAAAACCCCTTTGCTCATGACAGAAGGCAATCACTCAAGGCCTCCGGGAGTTGTTAATATTGAATTTGTCCTCGTAAGTCTTTTGTTTCTGCAGCGGGGAAGGGGGAGAGGGGAGGAGGAATGGGGTTATAGAGGGGAGGGGGTAGGGAGAGGGGTTGGAAGGTGAGAACACTTGCTTCCGTAAAGGTTATAAAAGGGCCAAGTAACAGTTATAATTATTACGTGCACTTCTCGATCGTGAGGGTATTTGAAAAGGGTGTGCTTTTCCAGGCCTTTTTTATATATATATATTGGTATTTGAGTTTCAGACCCTTCCTTTAAGGAAGTGTTTGGTTTTATATATATATATATATATATATATATATATATATATATATATATATATATATATATATATATATATATATATATATATATATATGTATGTATGTGTGTATGTATATATATATATATATATATATATATATATATATGTATGTATGTATGTATGTGTGTGTATATATATATATATATATATATATATATATATATATATATATATATATATATATATATATATATATATATATATAGAAGAGAGAGAGAGAGAGAGAGAGAGAGAGAGAGAGAGAGAGAGAGAGGCCACACACACACACACACGCACACATATGTATATAGAAATAATCAACACACAATCACGTGTGGAACAGAAATAAATTTCTGACTCACATCAGGATCGAACCCAGGTCTTTATGTGAATCAGAAATTTACATATGTATATACATTTATGTATTTTATTGATTTATTCTAGTTTTTTTTTGTCTGTACGACTTCCCTACCTTAAGCGTCTGTATTTAAAGGGATGTCAAAAACAGGTCTCCAGGTATTGTAGTGGGCAAATATCCAGGAAGGCGAACATAAATGAACTTCTGTAGTGGTTGTCTGCGAGACTAATGGTCGAGTTGTCTCAGACCATTTGGATGCATTTTTACATTTCTGATAGAGAGCATTGTTGCATTACATTTGCATCTATAAAATCTCCCTGTGATGTCACATTAGGTTAGGAAGATAAGACAACACTAATGAACAACAGTTTATATATATATATATTGGAAAGGTTTATGTTTCTTTACTAAACCTTTATTTGTTATTGGCTGTGATAGTTAATGCCACATGGCCTACCGAGTACAACATGAAGGATAATACATCTTAGGAACCGTTCCTTTTGAAAGATGACGTGTAGACTAGTTGAGTTATGAGTCTTAAGGAAATCAGTATATATTCTTGACATGCTTATGAATCTGGAATGAGAACCTTTTGGTATTTCCTCTTGTTGCATGTTTTCATATTCATTTAAGAGCGACTAAAGAAGAAAAAACGCTAATGCCATTAGATAAAGAGTCAAAAATAAAAACTATGGCATGAAAGAAAAAGTCAGTGAAATTCTCTCTCTCTCTCTCTCTCTCTCTCTCTCTCTCTCTCTCTCTCTCTCTCTCTCTCTCTCTCCCTCGAATTTCGGGTCCAGGGTACGTATAAAAGACAAGGTCATGGTCTTGGAAGAGAGAGAGAGAGAGAGAGAGAGAGAGAGAGAGAGAGAGAGAGAGAGAGAGAGGCGCAATGCCATTATGAACGTAACTCCATCATGGGAGGGTCCCCATCGATCAAAAGGCAGGAGAAAAAGGCGCGCATGGGAAAAAAAGATGGCGAAAAAGGCGCGCATCGCAAACAATGATGAATATATTCGAAAATGCCGATCTCGGTGTTTTCTGGTTAGGGGCTCCACACACACACACACACACACACACACACACACACACGCACACAAGCATTAGCTTCGTATCCGTATCCGGAAATGTTAAGGGTATTAAAAGAAAAAAAAAAGGGTAATGATGATGATGATGATGATAATGGTGAGGAAGAAAGTTTGGTCATGATCATGACGAGAGGAAAATGATTGTGGTTTGGGTTGAGGTGAGGGATTAGGGATTAGAGGAGAAAAAAAATAGACTTTCAAGGTTAATTATAGCATTGTGGGTTTTATGTACTGAGTTGTCAACCATTCTCTCTCTCTCTCTCTCTCTCTCTCTCTCTCTCTCTCTCTCAGATAGTTGTAGTATGAAATTATAATTCACTGAGTTATCAACCATTCTCTCTCTCTCTCTCTCTCTCTCTCTCTCTCTCTCTCTCTCTCTCTCTCTCTCTCAGGATATTTATAGCATGATTGAATTAAAATATATATGTATTAAGGAATTATAATACACTGAGTTGTCAACGACTCCCTCTCTCTCTCTCTCTCTCTCTCTCTCTCTCTCTCTCTCTCTCTCTCTCTCTCTCTCTCTCTCTCTCTTTCTTTTATTATTCAGGTGTAATCCATAGTGGGATTCATTTGTACGGAAAATGAAATATTGAGATTAGAGGGGTTCTGCTTTCAAACACTTCTTAGTGGAAGATTCTTTCAAACACTTCTTAGCGAAAGATTCACATTCTATAAATGGATCATGACAGTAAAAAATATTGCATTTCACAGAATAATTCTTATAGGTATTTGCTTGCCTCCTAATGCGTACACGAGTATGCACATCAACAACACATGCATTGCAAAATGAGTATGCATGAATACAGCAGATTATATTGTAAGGGAGGAAACTAAATTTCTTTAGGAAGTAATGACCTCAAGAAAAAAAAATATTGGTGATGTGGAGGGCGGCCGGTTTGAGACCTATACCCTTAGAAAGAGGCAATAACGTACCCTAAAATGGAGAAGGATTTCAGTGAACCAGAGAAAGTAGAGGAGGTTGGAAAATTCCGAAACTTTTTTTTCTATAAATGTGGGTTTGGTAACAGTGTCAAATACTGGGACTCTTTAATAGTCTACTCAGAATAGTAAGGCAGTTGAACAATAATGAACTTTAGCTGGTCCGCTAGTATAGTGGTTAGTGTCGTGGCATGCCACTCAGATATCGTGGGTTCGCGTCTCCCCCAGGGCGATGAAAAATCGGTGGCTCCGTATCATGATCAGTTACTGCTGCAGTGTGGGGTCTGAGGTGTGAGGCTGATACCCACATTCTTTGGAAGCTTGAATTTTGAGTCAATGGCCCGTTTGGTGTGCTTGTTCCATGTGAATAGGTTTCATCTACTGAAATAATAATGATAATAATATTGAGAAAAAGGTTTCCATTGAAGCTATTAAATAAAGCGTTTAGGTCGCAGGCCAATGCTTCGATTGCTAGGTGCGTAACCAGACTTGAAATTTTTCTTGTAATATTGTCATTTGAGGTTGAAAGATGACGTCATGCGGTACGAAGGAGACGAGTTAACCAATAGGAAGACTGACGGGAGTGAGAGAAGGATACAATTTAAGCTTCACAGTGCAGAGCAGTATTGCACTGAATAAGAGAAACGAGTTGTATACAGAAATCTGGATCAAGGCGTATTTGGTACAGACCTGGACAAAAGAAGTAACAAGTAAAAAATGCTAGAGTTTTCTGTACAGCATATAATGCTGTATGAAACTCTCAGCCACGGCTGGTGAAAATCAGCTGCGGCCCATGAAACTTTCAGTCACGCCGTGACTGAGAGTTTCGTGACTGTCACGGCCCGCTGGTGGCCTGCGTTGTTGGCACCTATAGTGTTGCCAGACGCATGATCAAACCTAACTTTAACCTTAAATCAAATAAAAACTACTGAGGCTAGAGGGCTGCAATTTGGTATGTTTGATGATTGGAGGGTGGATGATCAACATACCAATTAGCAGCTCTCTAGCCTCGGTAGTTTTTAAGGTCTGAGTGCGGACAGAAAAATGCGGACGGACAGACAAATAGCATCTCAACAGTTTTCTTTTACAGAAAACTAAAAATGACAAAGTGGTATAAAAAAAATTCGTGATTAAGCTGTACGAATGAAGTACAAATGATTAACTGGCAACTCTTAAGTCATCCGAAAGAGAGTCAGTCTAACAGTGATAGGTATTGTGGGTGACAGATCTAATTCGGAGAGTTGACTGAGATACTATAGAAGCTTCAATGAAAAGTTTCAACGTAAATTTATAGGACTTTGATCTGATCTGATTCGAATATGAATATCCTACATACCGATGTTATTAATTATCAGTGTAGTTCTCCTTTGGTGCAAATTATTCCCAATATAAAGTGGAATCTATATTAAGTGATATTTATGGCTTAATATTTATTGACGTACAGTAAGTAATAATATTTAGTGGTAAACTCTTCCCTAAATGGAATAAAAGGTGGTATGGCTGATAAACACCATCTTCAGTTCCTACAAAAAAAAAAAACTGGGCTCAAATCCTGCCCTCGAAGGAGAACTTGATTTCCTTTTGGACATCAAGGTTTTCAGGGGAAAACATATCCAAAAATATTAGGAGATAAAGAAGTTAAGTCACAGTAGCTAGTAACATACACAGAATGGATGAACATGGTCAGTAGAATCTCTCTCTCTCTCTCTCTCTCTCTCTCTCTCTCGTATATTTAGTAGGATCTCACGGTTACTTTATACATACTCTGTTTTTGCTGGAACTTTCTTGACAGAAATTCTTGCTTCCTACGCAAAGCTCTTACAGTATAATATCCTCTTATCCAGGTGCCCTAACTCTCCCCCCCAAAACCCTTTTTATACCCCATCTCCACCCCCACCCCTGCACCCGTGCTTTTCTGAGACGACCTCCGGTGTGGCGGAATCAATCTCCCCACCTCCCATCCTCCCCTTTGACTTCTCCCTCCTCCTCCCTTTCCCTCTCTCCTCCTTCCCCCTCTTCCTCCCCTCCCCTCCCCTCCCCTCCTCCCCCTCCCCTCTCCTCCTCCTCCCCTCCCACTGCTCCTCTCCTTAAGGCTTAAGGTAAAATGATGAGCCAAAAACGCGTCTCTGGGAGGACATGCAAGACTCCCATTTGATAAAAGCGATTCTGGGGAGTACCTCAGCAAAAAAAAACCCTCACGGAGGAGTAGGAGGAGTTGGAGTGAGGGAGGAGGAGGAGGAGGAAGAGGAGGAGGAGGAGGAGGGGACGTTCTCTGGATACGTAATAGGGGTAGTTTTGTTTTGCTGTCATGAGTACGAGGCACTCTGATTAGGGGACTTTTTTGAAAAATGCAAGTGCGTTGTTTTTTATATATATTTTTGTTTTTATGCACGTGGATGTAAAAACCCATCAAGTGTTTTTCTTAAGCGTTATGAAGATTTTTGTGGTATATATATATATATATATATATATATATATATATATATATATATATATATATATATATATATATATATATATATATATATATATATATATATATATATATATATATATATATATATAGGATATATATATATGTGCATATAATATTTATATATGTATATATATAAATATGTATGTGCGTGTGCATGCGTTTGTGTGTTTGTTTGTTATTGGATGCCCAAGTGTGCAAGTGTTCGTGCGCTTACAAATTAACGAACATAGTCTGGAAATTATTAGCTAAGTACAAAAGGGCTGCCACAAAAAAAAAAAAAATAACGAAAGAAAAGATTTGTAATTCAGAATAAAAGAGTTTTTTTTTTTCGTTCAACTCCCCAAGTCAGATCATTTTTTTTTTCTCCTGTTTTTTTTTTTTTAGAAGCGCTCTATCATGCGTCAAGTTGGCTTACATATTTATTCGGTGATGATAAGTTTTTTTTTTCTCAGGTACAAGTTTTTTTTCAGGTTACCAGTAGATTCATTTTTATCACATACTTTTTTAACGCTAATTTCTTTTTAATAGTGTCTTTCATTTTTTTTTTAGTTTTTGAGCATTATTTCATTGTTTATTGATTTTATCTTTTCGTTTTTTGTTATTCCTCTTTTACTGTTCGGTTTTTAACTCTGCTTATGTTTTTCCGTAAAGGCCTGCTTCCCTATTGACGGTTAATAATAATAATAATAATAATAATAATAATAATAATAATAATACATTATCTTGCGTTGTTCGTGATATGTATCAGAAGCGAACTGAACATATTTTTGACTTCTTGTATAAAAATGAAACATTTTTCTTTTCTTTTTTCTTTCTTATGTATTAATGCCCAAGTTATGATCAGCTGCAAATGGGTCCTTTTCGACCAATATTTCGAAGTCTGGATTTTATTTGTTTTTTCTTCTAATTCTGTTTATTTTTTTATGATTATGTATGATAATTTTCTTAATGTTGTCTTTAATTGTTATTTTTAATTATTATTCTTCGGTTTGGTGTTAAGTTATTTGAAAAGAAAACTATTGTGCCGGCTTTTTCTGTCCGTCCGCACTTTTTCTGTCTGCACTTTTTTTGTCCGCACTTTTTTTGTCCGTACTTTTTCTGTCCGCCCTCAGATCTTAAAAACTACTGAGGCTAGAGGGCTGCAGATTGGTATGTTGATCATCCACCCTCCAATCATCAAACATACCAGACTGCAGCCCTCTAGACTCAGTAGTTTTTATTTAATTAAGGTTAAAGTTAGCCATAATCGTGCATCTGGCAAAGATATAGGACAGGCCACCACCGGGCCGCGGTTAAAGTTTCATGGTCCGTTGCCCACACAGCATTATACCGAGACCACCGAAAGATAGATCTGTTTTCGATGGCCTTGATTATACGCTGTAGCGGCTGTACAGAAAACTCGATTGCGACGAAGAAACGTCGGCGCATTTCTTATTTGTTATCCCTTGTTCTGGGTTGTTGGGTTGTGAGGTTGTAGTATCAAAAGTGACTCTTTGTAACTTTGGTGTCTATAACAGGGTCTTGTTATTCCGAATTTGTAACCTATACGAATTGTTTGAAGTTAATCAAAATCTCAATCCGAAGAAAATTACGAATAATTACACTAGCTGTAATTATGTAATTACACCCTGGTTATCGTGTTACATTAAGAAGACAAAGTAATACCACTGTTTTGTAAAGGAATGTAACTTTCGTCAAGTTTCGAGGTCTTAGACAAGAGTATTTAGGTGAAAAACGAGTTTTTTTTTGTAGTATCTTGCTAGAAGAGAGAGAGAGAGAGAGAGAGAGAGAGAGAGAGAGAGAGAGAGAGAGAGAGAGAGAGAGAGAGACTGGCGCAATTCATGAGTTTTGCATACCCATACATCCTTTTTCGGATTACTTAAAATGGCATACCTGGTAATTGCAGGGAAATAAAGAAATGCACGCGAAGGAAGGAGGAGGAGGAGGAGGAGGATGAGAAGGAGGAGGTGTAGGAAGAGGAGGAGGAGGAGGAGAAGGAGGAGGTGTAGGAAGAGGAGGAGGCGGAGGGGGAGGAGGCAAAGGAGGAGGAGGGAGATGAGGCGAAGGAGGAGGAGGAGGAGGAGGCGGAGGAGGAGGAGGAGGAGGAGGAGGAGGAGGAGGAGGAGGAGGAGGGTTGTAATTGACTTTTATATAGAGGGCATCGCCCACCCGAATGAAATAGGAGAGGTTACGCCGGAAAATGCAAATAAAATGGAAGGACATCTTGTAGTTATGGTAATTGGGAGGCAGGTGTGTGTTTTGGAGGGCAGGAGGGTACAGAAAGATGGACAGCAACTTCCTGCATTATTGTAATCACCCTCGGGCGCTTTGTCGATGCTGAGATGATTCCAGGATTGTGTATACATGCATGTATATGTATATGTGCTTAAATGGCATCAAATAGCATGTGCCAATATATTCAGCTAAGGGCACAGGAAAAATTCTTTTATTTTCTTGTGGTTTTAGTTGAATATATATATATATATATATATATATATATATATATATATATATATATATATATATATAAAATCCCAAGATATTTAGGCATTTTTGTATATATACATGAGAACATCAAAATGATATAGTTGACGCCTGCAGGAACCTGCAACCAGCCATTCATGCAAAATGTAGGAGTGACGACCTACTGTAGGCTCCTTGCAACTGGGGCAGCATTGGGTTTCTGAGGCTCTGTCGTTTTACATATAAATTGGTAGGCCGAGCACAAGCCATACATTAAAGACATAATAATGTCAGCCAGCCAAAGAGGGCTGGTGGGTGAGTGGAAAGTCAAGAGATAGGGGCATAATGGCTCTCTCTCTCTCTCTCTCTCTCTCTCTCTCTCTCTCTCTCTCTCTCTGTGTGTGTGGAGAAGGACCTCTTTGGGCATTAGAGGGCATGTGGAAAGTCAAGGGATAGGGGTACATTCTCTCTCTCTCTCTCTCTCTCTCTCTCTCTCTCTCTCTCTCTCTCTCTCTCTCTGTGGACAAGGAGGACCTCTTTGGGCATTAGAGGGCATGTGGAAAGTCAAGGGATAGGGCTACATTCTCTCTCTCTCTCTCTCTCTCTCTCTCTCTCTCTCTCTCTCTCTCTCTCTCTCTCTGTGGAGAAGGACCTCTTTGGGCATTAGAGGGCATGTTGAAAGTCAAGGGATAGGAGCATAATGACTCTCTCTCTCTCTCTCTCTCTCTCTCTCTCTCTCTGTGGACAAGGAGGGCCTTTCTGGGCATTAGAGGGCATGTGGAAAGTCAGGGATAGGAGCATAATGGCTCTCTCTCTCTCTCTCTCTCTCTCTCTCTCTCTCTCTCTCTCTCTCTCTCTCTCTCTGTGTGGAGAAGGAGGACCTCTTTGGGCATTAGAGGGCATGTGAAAAGCAGGCAGGCAGGCAGGCAGGCAGGCAAGGGCTGTCAGACTCACATAGCCTTGCCTGGGCACCGCAGGCTGGCTACCACTACCACTGTAATCTCAGCGTGGGAACCACCTGATTTCCAGCGCCAACCGTATCATTACCTCCCGTGACCGGTCTGCTAAGAAGCCCCCACGGGGCAGCCCGAGCGAAGGAGTGAGAATTTACTGCCGGCGAATGAATAAACCGGCAATGATTCTTCATCCCGGACGGATATGCAAATAAAATCCCACCCGAAAGAATGATATGGTAAAAGCTTATTTCTCTCTCTCTCTCTCTCTCTCTCTCTCTCTCTCTCTCTCTCTCTCTCTCTCGTGCTTCCCTTTTGTCTCGCTTTCCGTCCCAGGCGAGGCGTTCCGCAAGGCGCAGTGAGAACCGCTACTGTTTTTCTGATGGCTTTGAAGGCGCAGGAGGATCTACCGAGAGTACATTTTCTTTTTTTTTTTTTTTTTTATATCAGCTTGCCTTGGAACCTCTTTCTCAACGGCGTGCCCTGCCACTTGGCATCCCAATTGCAAGGGACTCGACTCGCTCGGCCTCTCGGAGGAGGAGGAGGAGGAGGAGGGTTATATCCCGATCGGGAACGATGTCCTTCAAATCCTTAATCGTGATTTGTTCCTTGGACTCTTAGGCTATCTGCAGATATTGGTCATTACCATATCGACTCTCAGTCGCATCAGCGTTATCATCATCCTTCGCTAAAATGGACAATTGAGGGCAGTGGACCGGGGTTGAGGGCGGCAAGAGGAGGAGGGGTTGGGGGGAAGGGTGGGTTTGGGGTGTTTGGGAGGGGTTATCGAAGGAGATTCGAGCGAGGGCACACATAATCACTATGGTATACCAACATTACACTGACTCCACTGTTATTAAAATGAGCCCGCCAGACGGGGTTCCGCCTCCATTCTGCTACCTGTCTTGAGCCTTCTCACATCCCTGCAGAGAGAGAGAGAGAGAGAGAGAGAGAGAGAGAGAGAGAGAGAGAGTTTGTTATTCTGCGTGGTTGTTGCAGACGTATGTCCTTTTCATAGACCCATCTCTCTCTCTCTCTCTCTCTCAAAGAAAAATACCCATGCAAACCACACAAAATAATAAATTCTCTCTCTCTCTCTCTCTCTCTCTCTCTCTCTCTCTCTCTCTCTCTCTCTCTCTCTCTCTCTCTCTCTTTTATAAGGAGAAATACTTACACACAAACCAAGCTAAATAATAAATTTCTCTCTCTCTCTCTCTCTCTCTCTCTCTCTCTCTCTCTCTCTCTCTCTCTCTCTCTCTCATAAAGCAAAATACCCATACAAACCAAGCAAAATAATAAATTCTCTCTCTCTCTCTCTCTCTCTCTCTCTCTCTCTCTCTCTCTCTCTCTCTCTCTCTCTCTCTCTTGTAAGGGGAAATTCTTACACACAAACCATGCATAAAATAATAAATTCTCTCTCTCTCTCTCTCTCTCTCTCTCTCTCTCTCTCTCTCTCTCTCTCTCTCTCTCTCTCTCTCTTTGTAAGGATAAATTCCTACACACAAGCCACGCAAAATAATAAATTCTCTCTCTCTCTCTCTCTCTCTCTCTCTCTCTCTCTCTCTCTCTCTCTCTCTCTCTCTCTCTCTCTCTTTTGCAAAGGGAAATTCCTACACACAAACCACGCAAAATAATAAAAATTCTCTCTCTCTCTCTCTCTCTCTCTCTCTCTCTCTCTCTCTCTCTCTCTCTCTCTCTCTCTCTAAAAGTTGTCTGCCGGTTTGCTTGTTATTGACGAATATGTATAGATATGGGATTGCAAGAAAATTACAACAGCGACTTTTTGTTTGCAGAACTGGCCCGAAAATAATATGCTTCCCTTTTTTTGTAATCTGTCTCCCTTCCTCACGTTTGTTTTGACAATAATGTTAGGGAGGTCCCGCTGAATTGCAGTTTGGAAAACAGATACTCTTGTCAGATTTTGTACCGAGATGTAATATGTCTGTAGTTATTTCGGCCCAATAATCGGATATGATTTGAGAAAAAATGAGGGTTCAGTGAGGTGGTTATATTTGGGATGCCTCAGGTTTTACAAGGAACCTACTCCGTGGATATTATGAACTCGAGAATCAGTCATTTTGGTTATTTTTCCTTTACTCTCACTAGCAAAGTCTGGGAATTTTATTCTCAAGTAGCTTACCTCTGTGGATATTATGAACTCGAGAGTCAGTAATTTGGTTACTCTTCCTTCCCGTTCACTACCAGAGTTTGGAACTCTTATTCCTTCCTTGTTCCAAAGGTCTCTTCCTCACCCCCACCCTTTTTAGTTTTCTGAAAAGGAAACTATTGTGCCGGCTTTGTCTGTCCGTCCGCACTTTTTCCTGTCCGCACTTTTTCTGTCCGTCCTCAGATCTTAAAAACTACTGACGCTAGAGGGCTGCAAATTGTTATGTAGATCATCCACCCTCCAACCATCAAACATACCAAGTTGCAGCCCTCTAGCCTCAGTATTTTTTTATTTTATTTAAGGTTAAAGTTAGCCATAATCGTGCATCTGGCAACGATATAAGCCAGGCCACCACCGGGCCTTGGTTAAAGTTTCATGGGCCGCGGCTCATACAGCATTATACCGAGACCACGGAGAGATAGATCTATTTTCGGTGGCCTTGATTATACAGTGTACAGAAAAGTCGATTGCGCCGAAGAAACTTCGGCGCATTTTTTACTTGTTTTTTGATAGATACAAATTTATTGTTATTAAAGACAAATTCTCTGCTCCATTGGGCTTAAAATAAGAGTGTGCTAAATAATGTATAGAATAGTTATTGTTCTCAATTTGTTTGCGTTATTTGAAATCTCTTAACAAGTGAAATGGAGAAAATTAGCATTTGTTATGCAGTTTCTATGACGTCATTTTGCATGGATGACAGTTCATATTGCAGGTGGTATTTGATGTTAAATTTATGAAGAGAGCCACACCTGACTACAAACATTATAGACATTACGTGTCATAATTCAGATCCTATAAAATATGGACCTCAAGTAATGTCACATTTGAGACCTTTTTTTTTGCTTGGGTGTAAAATATATGCGTGATTTTTTATAATCTTTTTTTTTAATTCAGGATATATTTCTTGATTATTTAGAATTTTTTTAAACTTCAGGATATATTTTCTTGATTATTCATATTTTTTTTAAACTTCAGGATATATTTTCTTGATTATTTATGATTTTTTTTTAAACTTCAGGATATATTTTCTGTCATTTCGTTTATTAGTACAGTTGCTTGCTGATTATAGAATTTGGAGTGAATTTTAATATTAAATGATTAAACTTGGTTATCTAGTTTGAAGTTTAATATTAAAAAGAATCTGGAATAGGAACTAGTTTGGTTTCTCTACCCGATTTGAGGTAATGCAGTTCATTTATTTGTCTGGCGTAACTTGTTTGGAAGTTTACCACGTAGTAAAAAAAGTACCAGGTTTGAGAAAGATACTTGTCAACTCTCCCACAAGAGAAGTGGGTTTACTATATACTTACGTACATATACATATACATATTTGTATATTTATGAATATACATATATATATATATATATATATATATATATATATATATATAATATATATATATATATATATATATATATATATATATATATATATATATAATTACCTTAGATGGATAGATATATAGAAAACTAAAATACAGGAATATAAACCGTGAAACATGGGTACTAAGTGAATGGGCTGCTTGCATAAATGCATTTGTAAGCAGATCTGTTATGCAGAAAATATTCGTAAATAAAAGTGACAGTGAATTGTTGCATAATTTAACATAATTTTTATGTTTTCAGTTTGTGTGAATCTGTCATTTTATTGGGTTAACGCAGTCAGTTTTCCACTTTATTTTTCTCCCGTTGTTATTGCATTCTTTTCCTATTCCATCTCTCTTTCATTCATTGGGTAAGTCTTTATTCCCTTTTCGTGTTAAATCTGTATTTTATGTTCTTTTATGTTCCAAAGTGCTCATAGTATTTTTATCTCTTCCTTCGTTTCTTTCTATATTACTTTGATTTTTCTTCCTTTTCCACCTTCCTTCTCTCTCTCTCTCTCTCTCTCTCTCTCTCTCTCTCTCTCTCTCTCTCTCTCTCTCTCTCTCTCTCATATTTTCGATACCTTTTATCTTTGTACTCTGCCATTCCTACTGTCATTTTTCTTCATTTTGCACCTTCCTTCTCTCTCTCTCTCTCTCTCTCTCTCTCTCTCTCTCTCTCTCAAGGCTTTTCTGATACATTTTATCTTTGTACTCTACCATTCCTACTTTCACATTTTTCTTCATTTTCACCTTCCTTCTCTCTCTCTCTCTCTCTCTCTCTCTCTCTCTCTCTCTCTCTCTCTCTCTCTCTCTCTCTCATGTTTTCGATACATTTTTTCTTTGTACTCTGCCATTCCTACTTTCATTTATCTTCATTTTCCACCTTCCTTCTCTCTCTCTCTCTCTCTCTCTCTCTCTCTCTCTCTCTCCTCTCTCTCTCTCATGTTTTCGATACATTTTTTTCTTTGTACTCTGCCATTCCTTTTCATCTCGTTCATTTTTACACCAGTATCAGTTTTTTTATTGTTATTTTTCTTGATTCTTCTCTTGTTGCCATCTTCCCCTCTTCCTTCTTTCGTCATCACGCATTCCACTTCCTTATTTATCGTCGTTTTTTCGTATTTCAGTTGTCTTATTTTCATTCTATCTCCATTTTTACTTTATTTTCGGTGAGCACATCACCCCTCTCCCCTTATTCCTTATTTCTTCTTCTTTTCAGCTTCTAATCCTTATCCTCTCTCTCTCTCTCTCTCTCTCTCTCTCTCTCTCTCTCTCTCTCTCTCTCTCTCTCTCTCTCTCTCTCTCTCTTTAGAGATTCTGTTATCTTTATACTAGTTTCTTTTTATATTTTTTTTATTTCCCGTTATATGTCTTTCTTTATTTTATTTTTATCTACCTTTGAAAGTTTCCTTTATTCTTCGTTTTCATATTTTCTTTCTTGATTTATTATCCGTTTAATTTAGTCTCTTTTAAAACTTGTTTTTTTTTTATTTTATTTTATTTTACAATGTCTTTGGAAGTTTCCTTCATTCTTACTTTTCAGATTCTCTCTTGATTTATTATCTGTTCCCTTTAGTCTCTTTTAAAAAGCTGTTTATTTATTTTACTAAGTCTTTGGAAGTATTAATGTTTGTTATCCGTTTCCTCTAGTTCCCTTATTTTAACCATATTCTGTCATTGTACATTATCACTTTATCTTAACTTCTGTTCCGTTAAATTTTTTTCAGTCCTTTTAACTCTGGTACGTATATTCATTCTCATCCTCTGTAACTCTTACACCTTTCTCTATTCTCATCCTTTTTAAGTTCAGTCCCTCTTATCTTTTCTCATCCCTCGTAATTCTTTTTTTTTTTCTTTTTATCTGCTCTCATTCATTTCAAGTTCAGTTCCTGAATCTTTTTTCATTCCTTTGTAAACCCTTTGCTTTTATGTATTCTCATCCCTTTCTGAATCTCCTTTTTCCTTTATCGTTTCTCATCCCTCTTGACTCCTTTACTTCTGTCTATTCTCATCCATTTCAGTTCATTTCCTTATCCTTTATTCCTGTGCAGCCTCTCTTCGTTTTATTTATTCTCATCCCTTGCCGGATCCCTTTCCCTTTTCTCATCCCTTTTAACTCTCCCTTTTACTTTCTATATTCTCATCCGTTTCAAGTCCAGTTCCTTTATCTTGTCATCCCTTTGATTTTATCAATTCTCATCTTTTTCAATCCCCTTTTCCTTTATCTATTCTAGTCCCTTTTACTCTCTCTCTCTCTCTCCTCTCTCTCTCTCTCTCTCTCTCTCTCTCTCTTTCTCTCTCTCTCTCTCTCCTTTCCTTAAACTACCGAAGTGCGTCCGTTCTCCTTCTCGCCAATATCTTTTTAGCTTGACGGTAATTTAGGTTAACGTGAACGTGTAATTTAGCGGAGTTAATGGACCTAACAAGTTTAAAGTTCCCGGATGGAAGAGAGAGAGAGAGAGAGAGAGAGAGAGAGAAGATAGAGAGAGAGAGAGAGAGAGAGTGAGGATGTAATATCTCTCTCTCTCTCTCTCTCTCTCTCTCTCTCTCTCTCTTGGTGTCTTGCAACATCCACCTCTAGAGAGAGAGAGGGAGAAAGAGAGACGGAGACAGAGAGAGAGGGAGAGAGACATAGACAGAGAGAGAGGGAGGGAGAGAGGGGGGGGAGAGTTGGTGTGCAATATCCACCTCTCTTACTTTCTCTCTCTTTCTTTCTCTCTGAGAGAGAGAGAGAGAGAGAGAGAGAGAGAGAGAGAGCTGCAAAGCCACTTAAATCTCTCTCTCTCTCTCTCTCTCTCTCTCTCTCTCTCTCCTCTCTCTCTCTCTCTCTCTCTATTTCCCTTTGCCCACACCTCTCCCCCGTCCCTTCCTTTTCCCCCCTTCACTGAAGGGGAACAAATCTGTTCTCGACCTCACCCCTCCCCTCCCCCCTTCTCCCCCCCGTCTCTCCCCTCCCCTTTCCCCTCAGAACACATGCCTGCCCTCAGGGGTATGTTAAGCAGGAGAAGCCGAAGCGGAGGAACCAAAGAGAGAGATGAAGAAATAGTCTGAAGTGAGTGAGAAGAGAGAAGTAATTCGTGAGAAGTCACTGAATAAAAAGAAGAGATTTGAAATACATTCAAGTCCAAGGGAAACGAGATGTAGTTATGGAAAGGATGATGACTTTAGGGAAAAATTTATTTAAACGGTGTTATGATAGTGAGGCAAGTAAAGGCATGGACATTAATTGAATTTTGAAAAAAAGTAAAGAGGAGTAAATGGGAGATGTATATAGTATATATATATAAATAAGTGTATATATATATATATATATACATATGTATAATGTGTATGTATGTATTATTATATATATATATATATATATATATACATATGAATTTAGTTTTCTTTACAAAATTTTGTTAATATCTATCACTTTGCTTTGTCACAACATGTCACACACATTTTACACACACACACACACACACACACACACATATATATATATATATATATATATATATATATATATATATATATATATATATATATATATTTCTTTCTTGATAATGATTGAACATGAATAAACCCATACAAAGTATATAGACCCACTAACTTTTATTTCTTTTTTCTTCTGCATGATGACATTATTCCCACAAACCAGTCATTACCCCAACCCCACCGACTTATCGCAGACTAAAAAAACCAACCCACAAAGCAATCTGAAGCAGGAATCCAAAGAATGCTTAAAAAAATACGACTAATATTCATACGTGGCTCTCTCTTCCCCGTAGTGAGCGGGTCCACATCAGGCGGTATTTGTGATCCTAACCGGGGTAATGTCGTAGAAGGATCTCTCTCTCTCTCTCTCTCTCTCTCTCTCTCTCTCTCTCTCTCTCTCTCTCTCTCTCTCTGCCAGAGAGCTCTGGCCCCTCTCAAAGCCCATTACTCCCCTGCTAAACTTATTATTGCTGTTATTCGCCCATTTGTTTACGCTTCTGTTTGTTTAGCAATATGTCTTTTTTTTTTTTGGGTGGCTTGGAAGATGGAAGTCTGTTTTTTCTTTTTTTTTTTTTTTTGCTTTTCTGTGTATTAATGTTTTTTTGTACTTGTCCGTAAACGACAATTTTTTTTTTATATTGGAAATGTCTGCTTGTTTTTTCTTTTGTGTATATACTTTTTTTTACTTGTCCGTAAACTCTTTTTTTTTTGGAAACGTCTGCTTGATTTTTCTTATGTGTACATTATTATTTTACTTGTCCGGAAACGCCAATTTTTTTTTTATTATTTTGGAAACGTCTGCTTGTTTTTTTTTTACTTTTTTCTTTTTTTATTTTTTATTATTGTTTTGTCCTAGAAATTTTAAGGGCATATTGATTCAATAATATGGTTTTTAGGACTTTTGTTTACGTTGTGATGCCAGTATTCTTTTTTCTTATCGTTTTTGTTTACTGTTACAAATATCAAACATTGTCTTCTTCCACTCTCGATACTATGGATCGCTCTCTCTTCTCTCTCTCTCTCTCTCTCTCTCTCTCTCTCTCTCTCTCTCTCTCTCTCAATTGGTACTTTATTTGTCAACATTTCTGCAAACTTTGGGTGTTCACAAGCTTCTTTTCTACCATGAAACAGTGTCTCTCTCTCTCTCTCTCTCTCTCTCTCTCTCTCTCTCTCTCTCTCTCTCTCTCTCTCTCTCTCAATACTTTATTTTCCATCAACATTTCTGCAAACTTTGGTTTTCTAACTCCTTTTCTAATACCATGAACAGTGACATTCTCTCTCTCTCTCTCTCTCTCTCTCTCTCTCTCTCTCTCTCTCTCTCTCTCTCTCTCTCTCTCTCTCTAGGTACTTCATTTTTCAACATTTCTTTAAACTTTCTGTTTTCAAAGTGTTTTTTCTACCATACAACAGTGTCATGGTTCTCTAATATTGTTTCCAGACATCAAAGTAATGATCTTCAGTTTTCAGATACATTGCCTTCAAACATTTAATGTATTGCCTTCCCTTTATTTTCGTGTTTCCAGATTTATTATTCAGTCATTTACATGTCACCAGATATATTTATCCAGAAATTTAAAGAAAAATGATGTCAGAATTCTCTTGAATCTATATGTGTTTTTCACTTTCTTTTAACCCCCTATTTTTGCATTATTCACTGCTTCATGTTATTAATCTAATCACACAAATTTTTTTGTATATATGCTACATTATGAGAGTGCTTGTCCTACATCCACAAATTTGGAATTGTTAATAGTTTTAAATCTTCATTTCTGTTTTTATTTTTATCTTTGGTTAATAATTATTTCTCTCATTGTGATTTGTCCTACACTAATTATATACCTCAATCATTTACGTTATTCATTGTATCGTACCGTCTATGCGTTCCTCTTATTGTATTCATGCATATCAATTTATTCTAGACTTAATTCTTACTCTTCCGTTATTCCTTTCGTATTGTTCTCTCTCTCTCTCTCTCTCTCTCTCTCTCTCTCTCTCTCTCTCTCTCAGTAGGTATTTTATTTTTCAACATTTCTGTAAACTTTGGATTTTCACGGCTTCTCTACCATGAAACAGTGTCATTCTCTCTCTCTCTCTCTCTCTCTCTCTCTCTCTCTCTCTCTCTCTCTCTCTCTTGTATACACACAATTTGCAACCTCCTTTGTCATCCTTTGTTCTCCCTTTATCCTATCCCATTCTCTCCATTTCCTTAGCCTTCTCTCTCTCTCTCTTTCTCTCTCTCTCTCTCTCTCTCTCCCTCTCTCTCTCTCTCTCTCTCTCTCTGTATACTGTACACACAACTTGCAACCTCCTTTTTCATCCTTTTTTCTCCTTTTATCCTATCCCATTCTCTCCTCCTCCTTAGCCTTATCTCTCTCTCTCTCTCTCTCTCCCCTCTTATTTATTCCCCTCCTTCTCCCTCCCCCTCTGACCGCCCACTTTCTCCCTGTTGTGTCTATTATGTCACCATGCATTTGATTTCCCCTCACACACACAGCATACTGGAGGGTGACATATGTAATATATGAGTTTACGCGCCCGTAAGCAGTTGGCGCGCGCCCGGAGGACCCAGCGGGCGGGGTTGGGGTTGGTGGGGATGGGGGTGGTGGTGGGTTTGTATGGGAGGGTTGTGGGTCGGGGGAGGAGTGGTAGACTGGTCTCTATAGGATCTGGGATAAGGCTTTTGCGAGTAACGTCTCCTACGTACGTAAAGAATGGCTGGTGTTTTATTCCTTCAGTTCGAGGAAGAAGAAGATGGATAAAGAGAAAGAGAGAGAGAGAGAGAGAGAGAGAGAGAGAGAGAGAGAGACTAAAGAATAATCTTGGGTAAATCTTTGGGCTCAGGAGTTTCCAGTTTATTTGAGAGAGAGAGAAAGAGGAAGATGGATAAAAGTGAGAGAGAGAGAGAGAGAGAGAGAGAGAGAGAGAGAGAGAGAGAGAGAGAGAGAGAGAGAGAGAGAGAGACTAAAGAATAATCTAGGGTAAATCTTTAGGCTCAGGAGTTTCCAGTTTATTTGAGAGAGAGAGAGAGAGACAGAGAGAGAGAGAGAGACAGAGAGAGAGAGAGAGAGAGAGAGAGAGAGAGAGGAAGATGGATAAAGTGTGTGTGAGAGAGAGAGAGAGAGAGAGAGAGAGAGAGAGAGAGAGAGAAGAGAGACTAAAGAATAACCTAGGATAAATCTTTAGGCTCAGGAGTTTCCAGTTTATTTGAGAGAGAGAGAGAGAGAGAGAGAGAGAGAGAGAGAGAGAGAGAGAGAGAGAGAGATTGTGTGTGTGTAAAGAAAAGTACGGAAACCATCCCTGAAGTAATTTTGCAAATTCAGGGAATTTGAAATGAAAACGTTTTTGAACATAATCTGTGAATTTGTAGGATTTTTTAATTTTTCAACATAATTCGTGAGTGTATTAGGATTTTCAAAATAGTGAAAAATACAGTATTCTTTTTATAATTTTTGAAGACTATGATTGCGAAATCATGCTGCGAAGTCTTAGGAATTTTCAAGGTGGATATATTCAGTAGTATATTCTTTTAAAGCTTTTGAGATTTTGAAAGGGGAACTTATTTGCAAAATCCTCATTGATAATTTTAGTCGAAAATAATCGGTTAGTTTTCAAGGATTTTAAAGTGAACGTTTTTTAAATTCTATGAGGTTTTAGGAATTTAAAGGGAAGCCTTTCAAATACCGGGTGTTTTAATTTTGGTAAATTTTTTCATATATATATAGGTATGTATATACACACACACACACACACACACACACACATATATATATATATATATATATATATATATATATATATATATATATATATATATATATATATATACAATATACAGCATACACTAGCGGATCAGGTGGCCACTGGGCCACGTGCCTCCATGAAAATGATGAAATAATAATATTGAAGATTTAGATAATAATAACATGAATAAATATAAAATGGGAAAAAATAAAAGAATCGATTAAAAGAAATAATATATATATATATGCAGTATATATACACACACACACACACACACACACACACATATATATATATATATATATATATATATATATATATATATATATATATATATATAATGTGTGTGTGTGTGTAATAATGAAAATTATGGCCCCCATGAAATTTTCCGGATCCATTAGTGTGTATATATATATATATATATATATATATATATATATATATATATATATATATATATATATATATATATGAAAATTATATTTGAAAGGTAAGATTATTGAACGACAAGTCTTTTGAAAAGAAAGATGTATAATCAAGCGAGATTTATTATGAACGAGTAGGTCCATTACTTTCTCGACAAAACAAAGAACTTAACCCCCTGTTTCTCTTCATCTCTCAGATTCCCTGATAAGCCAAGCGACAAAAACCAGATCAGAAAAACTCGAGGCTACAAATGCCGTCATTATGCCATTGCATCGAGCCATATGCCTTGCAACCTGCCCCTTCTCGTCTTTGCAATTACGGGAAGAAAGTGAGGCATTTTGACAGGAACAGCTCCTCGATTTACGACGCCGAATATTATCCGCAGTGTCAGAACAAAGCCGTATGCAAATAGACACTTTGACTGCGCGTGCATACCATGCGTCGTTTATTTTTGTTGATTCTTGCTGATACGGCGGTCGACTGTCGTGAATGGCATCTCGGTATTTTAATTTCATGTTGTGCGGGGTTGAGTTGCTGTTGTCACTTGGGATAGAGGGTCTTTTCTTGTCATTTTTGTGGTCTTTTTGTCTTAATGCATCGTGGTCTTCAGTGCCTTCTGCCTTTATGCAATATGGAAGGAAGAGCTTGCATACACGACCATCAAAAGCCAGCTAATTTGATTGTCTGACATTCATGTATGTATTATAGATAAATATACATACATTACATACATTGGCACCCATATATATAATATATATATATATATATATATATATATATATATATATATATATATATATATATATATATATATATAGATATACATACATACATATATATATGTATAAATATATATATATATATATATATATATATATATATATATATATATATATATATATATATATATATGCATGCACAAGGAATGATAGTGCACAAGCAAGATAGAGGAATCTATTATAAACGCAGTAGCAAAGCAAGCTACAGACTTTAAAAGAAACCGCGTTAAAATCCGAAAATATGAATTACCTGCACAGAAGTACATCCTATCATATATGCTTAGTGGATACAGAAGTAATTAATTTGGATGTAGAGCCGGAGTCCAGTTTTCACTGTAAGTGGCAGAATAGGTCTCGTTGTGACCACTATGACCCCCATTCGCCTCCTAAGAGGCACTGCCTGTAATGAACAATTGTCTGTAATTTTCAGATTGGCATTTTAAGTTTTTTTTAATATTAATATGTAATCGGTTTTAAAATCTTTTGTTTGTACGTTTAATCAGCTACTGTTTGTAATCGACGTACTTTTATACTTGGTCATGAAAACCTTTACTTTTATCTTTTTGCGATGTCTTTACTCTAATGACATTTTAAATCTTATATTTCAGTGCTTGATACTGTATTTTATATCTTCTATTCTTACTGTATAGCATTACAGTCAGACATAATCTAATCACTTTTAAAAAGCGTCATCATCAAGAGTTTTGTTTTTAAAGCGAAATATTGTATTCCCGACCCTTCTAAATATTATCAAAACACAAGACTACCTTTTCGGTCGACTTTTTCTCCCCCCATTTAACTTTAAAGGAGCTCAACCAACGCGGAACAATACCCAGCCCGAACTCCGGTGTCACAATGGTACCAATTCCCATTTAATTAAGATGCCTAATTTTTTTCCCCCCCTTCTCCTCAAGTTGTCTCCATTCATTCATCTTCGTAATCAAGGACGGTGAAAAGGGCTGTGGGGAGGGGGGCTGGGAGATGGGGGGGTGGATGTCAACATCCTTGTAGCACGTAGAGCATGGTGGTGTGGAGGTTCTGCCAATCTCCACTCCCTGACTAGCGAGCACTTCATTCCTTCTTTCTCTCTCTCTCTCTCTCTCTCTCTCTCTCTCTCTCTCTCTCTCTCTCTCAGACATACACACACTTACATACGATCGTAGAAACTCAAAAACGTCAAACAACGCCATTTATGTGTATTTTATCTTTGGGTGTGGAACTGATGTTTTGTTAATCAATTGAAAATATACACACTGTGAGTGTTATTAACCTGGAATTTCAGAGGTTGAAGCGTATATTTTTATATTTAATTAAATATTCTTATAGCTATACATGTTAAGAGTAACTCTCTCTCTCTCTCTCTCTCTCTCTCTCTCTCTCTCTCTCTCTCTCTCTCTCTCCCCCAATTCCTCCAGCTCACACACACACACACACACACAAATGCACTAAAACATAAAAAACACCATTTCGTCATTAGACACTACAAATATAATTTTTAGAATCATTTAAATATCCTTAACCAAACATACACACAAACAAGTGCACATACATCGCCATTACTGCACTATCAATAGGTTTTGAAATATTTTCGTGAATGATTTTTCGCCGTTTGATGTTAAGGGGTTTTATTTTTACAGTGTTTCTGACATCAGCCCATTAATTCTTGAAGTTCTCTCTCTCTCTCTCTCTCTCTCTCTCTCTCTCTCTCTCTCTCTCTCTTATTATTCCTATTTTGGTTGCCATAGATCTTTACTCTCCTCCTCCTCCTCCTCCTCCTCCTCCTCCTCCTCCTCCTCCTCCTCCTCCTCTTCCATCTCCTCCCCTACCCCTTCTCCATCTCCTCCCTCCTCCCATCCCCTCCCATCTCCTCCCCTTCCCCTTCTCCATCACCTCCTTCTTCCCATCCCATCTTCTCTCCTTTCCTCTCCTTTTCCCTCCCATCTCTCCTCTCCTCTCTCCTTTCCCCCTCCCGTCCAATCTCCTCCCCTCCCCCTCCCATCTCCTGCCCTTCCCCTCCTCCATCTTCTCCTCCCCACCCCCACCCCCTCACATGATAGAGTTCATCCCTCCCCTCCATCTCCTCTTCTGTTTCCCTCCGTCCATTTTTCTCTCGTGTTCATCGAAGCCTCAGAAATAATTAAAAGTTGAGCGTTTTGACTGTTAAGAAACTTATTGGTATTTCCTCCTTCCTCTCTTCTTCCTCTTTCCTTCTCTTCTCTCTCTCTCTCCCTAGCAACTTTTATTTCCAGGGGACAAATAGGCTGACGACAGTGCCGCTGACTCAAACATCACTACATCTCCCTCAAGGATATACTCCTGTGCTCTGACCAGAAAACGGAAGAGGCGAGAGAGAGAGAGAGAGAGAGAGAGAGAGAGAGAGAGAGAGAGAGAGAGAGAGAGAGAGAGAGAGAGAGAAATGTATGCACACCAGCTCTATTCATTTTTGTATTCTTGAGTAAAAGAGATGAGTGTATGTTGGAGAGAGAGAGAGAGAGGAGAGAGAGAGAGAGAGAGAGATGTATGCATGCCTACTCTATTCATTTTTGTATTCTTGAGTAAAAGGGAGATGAGTATATGTTGGAGAGAGAGAGAGAGAGAGAGAGGAGAGAGAGAGAGAGAGAGAGAGAGAGAGAGAGAGAGAGAAGTAAAAAATGTATGCACACCAGCTCTATTCATTTTTGTATTCTTGAGTAAAAGAGAGATGAGAATATGTTAAGAGAGAGAGAGAGAGAGAGAGAGAGAGAGAGAGAGAGAGAGAGAGAGAGATATGACGAAGCTAACCGAAACTATGACCGAATTTTAACGAATAAAAATATTGAAAGAAAGTGAGAAAATATGTGAGAAAATGAGCGGAAGCGAACCAGACGAAAGAGATACGAAGACAAACGAGGAAGAGGGAGACGAAGGGATGAAATGAGCTATGAGATGGAGAGGAATGGAAAAGATAAGAGGGAAATATAAGAAGGTATTTTTGTTCATTATTTATGACATTTTAAGTACCGACAGAAGGATATTGTAATAAAAGCATCATAATTCTTAAGTATAATGTTGGTTTGTAATATTTATATGCATCTAGATTTTTTGTTTTTTTTGTTTTTTTACAAATTATTGATGTTAGTGAAAGGACACGTCGCTATTTTGTTGTTTTCAAAGCTTTTGATGTTGGTAAATAGACAGATCACTAATTTGTTGTTTTCAAAGCTTTTGATGTTAGTGAAAGGACACATCACTGTTTTGTTATTTTCAAAGCTTTTGATGTTAGTGAATGGGTACATCACTATTCTGTTGTTTTCAAAGCTTTTGATGTTACTAAATAAACACATCACTATTTTGTTGTTTTCATTGCTTTTGATGTTAGTGAATGGACACATCATTATTTTGTTGTTTTCAAAGCTTTTGATATTAGTGAATGGACACATCACTATTTTATTTTTTAAGCTTTTGATGTTAATGAATGGACACATCACTATTTTGTTGTTTTCAAAGCTTTTGATGTTAGTGAAAGGACACATCACCAATTTTGTGGCATCCAGCTTTGATGTTAGTGAAAAGGACATTACCATTTTTGCTTTCTGTGTTTCTGGTTAGGTGAATGGACACATCACTATTTTCTTGTTTTCAAAGCTTTCGATGTTAGTGAATGGACACATCACTGTTTTGTTGTTTTCAAACCATTTGTGTTAGTGAATGGGTACATCACTATTTTGTTGTTTTGCAAGCTTTTGATGTTAGTGAATAGACACATCACTAATTTTTGTTTTCAAAGCTTTTAATATTAGTGAATGGATACATCGCTGTTTTGTTGTTTTTAAAGCTTTTGATGTTAGTGAACGGACACATCACTATTTTGTTGTTTTCTAGTGAATGAACACGTCACTATTTTGATGTTTTCAACGCTTTCAATGTTAGTAAATGGAAACATCAGTATTTTGTTGTTTTCAAAGCTTTTGATGTTAGTGAATGGAAAACAAGGTGTCTGATCTTCTATACTTCGCACTTTAAGATTTTTTTTTTTTTTTTGGTGGAATTGTTCTTCAAAGAGTTTGGCCAGAACTTTTAAAACTGCCCTGAAAAAACAATCAAAAGTTAGAGATCCAAGTTTTTT
>NC_089761.1:29160643-29175643 GCF_040412425.1 Macrobrachium rosenbergii | reverse complement strand
TCTCTCTCTCTCTCTCTCTTCTCTCTCTTTACTGATCTGATACCCAGACAGTAAACATTGATTGATTATCATTTTGGGCAGCATAAGACGTCTGTCTCAACTTAAAAATCAAACGTTAGCAATAAAGTTTATGGGATTATTTCGTGAAAATTGTAAGTTTAAATTTGATTTTAGACGTTATATTGGACGAGATAATTTTTGATTATGCCAATCTCAGTTACTTTACAATAAAAGCATTCCGAAATGGAAATGATCTCCTAAGCTTTCTTTTCTATTCTTAATGAGTTTCTCATTTGACTGTGCAGTTGAAATTTATCTATTTTTGTTTTGTTTATAAATGAAAGCTGATTTTATTTCATATCTTTCTGTCTGTGTGTCTATCTGTATATATAATAAATTATATTTATATATATATATAAATTATATATATATATATATATATATATATATATATATATATATATATATATATATATATATATATAAACTAATGTATTTTCATTCTTTATGTTCATCTTATGCATGTGTCACGGTCTCTCTTCTTCCTCTGTCTTTCTCTCTCACTTTCTTTCTCTCTTTCTCTCTCTCTCTCTCTCTTTCTCTCGTTCGATTCCTTCATCATTCCGCTCTTATCCAATCCGTTCCATTCCACGTCTGTCTTCCGTGACTCTCAGCCACCACCCCCCCGTCCTAACCTACCTACCCTCTCTCCCCCTCCCCCTCTCTCTGGGTCCTCTACCCATCCCCTGGAGCCAAACTTCCAATATTCGGCAGCGAGGAATCGCTGATGACGTAATTACCTCCCCTGTATTTGTCATTCATAGACAAAGTAACAATGTTATTGCGCATTACTGAGTCCATCGCTGTGGTTTGGATTTGGGATGGCGGCCCCCTCCCCTCCCGCCTGCCCCCTTCCTCCCCCTTCCCCTCCCCTCTCCTCACCCTCCCTGATAACCTGGCCCCCGTCTCTCTCCTCTCTCTCTCTCTCTCTCTCTCTCTCTCTCTCTCTCTCTCCTCCTCTCTCCTGGATCACCGCCGTTAGTAGATCCTCCTCCTGGAAATGATGGAAATACTGGAAAGTGGAATTCTGGATTGGTTTTGACGATTCCAGTTTCTGACACTGGAGGCTCTGCGAGGCTTTTGGTGCTGGTTGCTTGGTCTTGTTGTTTTGTTGCTGCTGTTGTTTCTGATGTGGTTCTCTCTCTGTTGTTTTGCGAATTTTTTAATTACTTTGTTTATTTATTTATATATTTATCTACAAGTATCCCTTTTTTCGAATTGAGAGCTCCCCGTGGTATTCTGAAAGGTACTGGCATATACAATTTGTATATTAATTTTGTTGTTTTTCAGTGATGGATTTTTAATTATTCAAAATTCTAAACATTTTTTTGTGACAAAGACGATAGTTTGGCGTGCCTGTATATTCTTAGGAATTCCTCGTAATGTTATGCAGTACAGTAGACACGGTGAATTTTATGTCTACTTAGTTATAAATGATTTATGATATCTTGACAGTTTAGCAGTTGAGTTTTTAAATGGGTATTTTATTATGTGTTTTTAGTTTTTTGTAAAAGAAAACTATTGTGCCGGCTTTGCCTGTCCGTCCGCACTATTTCTGTCCGCCCTCTCAGATCTTAAAACTACTGAGGGCTGAAGGCTGCAAATTGGTAGGTTGATCACCACCTACGATCATCAAACATACCAAATTGCAGCCTCTAGCCTCAGTAGTTTTATTTTATTTAAGGTTAAAGTTAGCCATGATCGTGCGTCTGGCAACGATATAGGCCACGCCACCACCGGGCGGTGGTTAAAGTTTCATGGGCCGCGTCTTATACAGCATTATACCGAGACCACCGTGAGATAGATCTATTTTCGGTGGCCTTGATTATACAGTGTACAGGAAACTTCTTCGGCGCGTTTTTTATTTGTTTGTAATCTAAACTCCTTCTGAGTTCGTAGCTTACCAGGTAAGGAATATTTTATCATTATGACTTTTCTTAATCATTATCTGGGTAACTAGCGTATTTGTATCAGTTATTTATCGTTAAAAAGATAACTGGATTACTTATCAGAATGACGTAGGGTCAGTTATATTGATGAAGACACGGACAGAGAATAAACAGTTTTTAAGAGTGACAGTTACTTGTTATTGCAGAATAAGAGTTATTTGTTATTGCAGAATGAGGGTTATTTGTTATTGCATAACAACATTGATTTGTTATTGCAGAATAAGTGATTTGTTATATCAGAATAAGAGTTATTTGTTATAGCAGAATAACATTGATTTGTTATTGCGTAATAGCACTGATTTGTTATTGCAGAATGAGAGTCATTTGCTGTTGCAGAATAAGAGTTCTTTGCTATTGCAGAATAACACTGATTTGTTAGTGGAAAATAAGAGTTATTTGTTATTGCAGACTAACATTGTTTTGTTATTGCAGAATAAGATTTATTTGTTATTGCAAAATAGGTGTTATTTGTTATTACAGAATAAGAGTTATTTGTTATTACAGAATAAGAGTTATTTGTTATTGCAGAATAACATTGATTTGTTATTGCAGAATAAGAGTTATTTGTTACTGCAGAATAAAAGTTATTTGTTATTGCAGAATAACATTGATTTGTTATTGCAGAATAAGAGTTATTTGTTATTGCAGAATAGGAGTTATTGTTATTGTTGTCTTAAGGCCCACGGTGCGCATCGTTGGTCTTCCACTCCCAAATGCACTCGATATACAGTCATTTCTGCTCTCTCCTCCTCTCCTCACCCTTACCACCACCTCCTCTCTTTCCTCTTCCCTCCTCATCCCCTTACCACCCCTCCTCCTCCCCTCACTCCTCCTCCCTCCTCACTCCTCCCTACCCACTACCCCTTACACACCTCCTCCCCCTCTCCACACCACCACCTCCTCCTCCCTCCCTACTCCTCCTCCTCCTCCTCCTCCTCTCCTCCTCCTCTCCTCCTCCATTTTGGGAACATTGCCTATTGCTTTTGGTATTGTTTATTCCTTACATCTTAATTCGAGTGTCGCATGTTTTTGCAAGGAGTCCTTCGGCGGGGCGATTCTGTCTCCTGGCGTGTCGTACAGATGTCGGGCACATGTCGCCCGACGTCAGCCTTTGTCGGGCATTATCATTCGCCGTCATCCGCTGTCAGCGCGCATCAGCCGTCAGCCAGCCACCTTCACGGTGGGCGGAATATTTATGGAATATTTATTCTTTCCGGTTATGTGACTTCTTTTTTTTTTTTATTGCGGTGAATATTTGACTTGACTGGTGGATATAACCTGAGGGTGAGGGTTGACTCGTGGTTGGTTATTTTTTTTTTTTTTGTGGAGGAGGAGGAGGAGGAGGGGGAGGATGGAAATGAGGGAGGTGGATATGCTTTGATTTGATGGTAAGGGGAATGGGAATTGTGGTTGTTCCGATTTGTGTGATTATTTCGTTGTCGTCATTCGTGTATGTAAGGTTTTCCTTGATAATTTTCTTATTTAGAGATCGTGTTTTACGTAGACACACACACGTGGTATATATATGTATATATGTGTAAGTATATACATACACACATACATATATATATATATATATGTATATAATATATGTATATACAGATTCATTTAAGAAAAGGGTCTGAGAATGGCACCCTTTTATACAGTATATATGTGTGTTTGTGTTTATACATGTATGTACGTATGATGATTCATTCTAGTTTTCATACAGTCTCTTTGCTATGTATTAACTCTGCTTTCCTTCTGTCACTTTTAGAATTAACCAATATGAGCGTTTGTACATTTTGTAATAATAATAATAATAATAATAATAATAATAATAATAATAATATAATAATATGTATGTAATAATAATATGTTTCTATTCATACATTTACAACTTCCTATCAGATCCCAGTATTCCATCTCCTCTAACAGTCCTTCCCTATACTCTTCATCTCGAGGGTTATCTGCTTCTTCTTTCTCCATCTGTCCTGTCGTTTCACTTTCCTCCATTTTCTCCACTTCTCCTCTCTTCCTCTTCTCGTTGTCCTTCTTCTCCTCCTTCTCCTCCTCTTCCTCCTCCCTCTCCTCCTCCTTCTCCTTTTGTTCTTTCTCTCCCTCCTCATCAGTTTCTTCATCCTCCTCGTCTTCCCATTCTACTCCTCCTCCTCCTCCTCCTCTTCCTCCTTTTCCTCTTCCTCCTAGTTCTCCTCGTCTCCTCCTTCTTGTATTCCTCCTCCTCCTTTTTCTCATTTTCATTTTCCTTCTTCTTTTCCTTCTCCTTTTCTTCCTTTTCTTCTTCCTTCTCCTTCTCCTCTTCCTTCTCCTTCCTTCTCCTTCTCCTTCTCCTCTTCCTTCTGCGTCCCTTCCAATCTTCTTCGCCTGAGACTTTTCTTCCCTCCCCCGGCTGCTCGGCTTCTGTACCCGAAATGCGATCAATAAGCAATTAACTGCAACAATCTCTCGGCTGTCATATTCTCTCTCTCTCTCTCTCTCTCTCTCTCTCTCTCTCTCTCTCTCTCTCTCTCTCTCTCTCACTGGGCTCGTTTATAAGCGTACATTCGTATCCACTTACGCACACACACCTATGTATGTATGTGTGTGTGTGTATATTTTGTATGTATTTATACACAGAACACAATACATATATATATGTATATATATATGTGTGTGTGTGTCTGTTTGAATGTATGTATGTATGTATGCATATTGTTCCAGTGCGACAAAAAACATTATCGTCTTTGATCCCAAAAATTAACATACGACTTAAATAAACAAAGAGGAAAAATATTCAGTATTTCACTAATTTATTCCTTCATTTCTTATTTGCCATTCTATATTTCCTTATATACATCTCTTCATCACTGTCTCCCTTCTTCAGGTCCTCTCTTCGTAGGCGAGATGCTGCGTCGTGAATTTTCTAAGGTAAAGTGTTGATAATTTTTTTTTAATTGAACTTTACAGAATTATGTCAAGAGAGTGTGTAAAAATAGGTGGCGGTCTCAGGCCCGGATCAAAGATGTAGGAATTAGCGTACGGTTAGTTTTACCTCGAGAAGGTAAATTAAGACAACTGACGTTTGTAACAGACCTTAGGAGTCTGGTGTATGTGACGTTGGGAGGTCATTGTGTCTTCTGACATATTATATATGTATATATATGTATGTATGTATATTTATTTATTTCTATATGTATATATACATACACACACACACATATATATATATGTGTGTGTCTGTTTATGTATACATACTGTGTATATATATGTATATATATACATATAAATATATATACCGTATCTCTGTATATGTATGTATGTATGTATGTATGTATGTATGTATGTATGTAAACTTATTTCTTTAGCTACCAAAGTGAACGAAAATGGTAGAAGTAGGGGATAAATTTCACTTTTATTTTTATTTATAAATCTGTGGGAGTATTTGCAAGAATATATACTTTGTGCACGTCATCTATATAATTTTTTTACGATTTTATATCGAGATATGTTTTCCCTTATAAATCGCATATAATAATTAATTGTGACCTAATCATTTTAGATAAACTGTTATTATTATTATTATTATTATTATTATTATTATTATTATTATTATTATTATTATTATTTCGGTAGATGAAACCTATTCACATGGAACAAGCACATCAAAGCGGCCGTTGACTCGAAATTCAAGCCTCCAAAGAATGTTGGTTCCATCCTCCCACCGCAGACCCCACACTGCGGCAGTAACTGATTAGGATACAGAGCCAATGATTTTTCATTGTCATGATATGTTAATCAAACTGCAATTCGGAAATGGTAAAGGACGTTTCTTAAGCCTAATCACATTTGCTATGTTCTCCTATGAGAATGATTTAAATGTATATTTTGCGTAACTTTCATTTTTTTTTCTTCATACGCATGCGCACGGTATGTCTTCACTTATACATTGGAATATATATTTCGCGTAACTGTAATTTTTTTTTTCTTCATACATGCTGATGTGTCCTTCACCATATACATTTGTGTATATTTTGCGTAATATTAATTTTTTTCTTCATACGCATGCGCGCGATATGTCTTCACATATGCATTAGACTACATATTTTGCGTAACTTTAATTTTTTTTCTTCATACGCACGCGCACGGCATGTCTTCACATACACATTGGAATATATATTTTGCGTAACTTTAATTTGTCATTCTTTATACGCATGCGCACAGCATGTCGTCACATACGCATTGGAATATATATATATTTTGCGTAACTTTCATTTTTTTTCTTTATACGCATGCGCACGGCATGTCTTCACATACACATTGGAATATGTATTTTGCGCAATTTCCATTTATTACGCATGCCCATTGCATGTCTTAACATACACATTGGGATGTATATTTAGCGTAGCTTTCATTTTTTTCTTCATACGCATGCGCACTACATGCCTTCTCATACACATTGGAATATATATTTTGCGCAACTTTCATTTTTTCTTTTTACGCATGCGCACGGCATGTCTTCACAGACACACTATAATAAATATTTTACGTAATGTCAATATTTCTCTTTTACGCATGCGCATGACACCTCTTTCTTTCCAGACGCGGTGTATCAAAAGCTTGTGTCCTCTGCAACAGGTTAATTATTTTCCAGCGAAATTCGCCTCACTGTTCCTTGAGGGTTCAGTAAATAGAGTTTGTTGATTACAGTCAGTCAGTTCTGTTGATGACTGTAAATAAAGTCTGTTGCTTATAACTAGTTATTCAGTTCTGATGATTACAGTAAATAAATTCTGTTGATTTCATTAAATCAAGTCTGTTGATTACAGTAAATCAGTTCTGTTGAGTACAGTAAATAAATTCTGTTGTTTACAGTGAGTCAATTCTGTTAATTACAATAAATGAATTCTGTTGATTACAGTAAATAATTCCGTTGATTACAGTAAATAATTCTGTTGAAGACAGTAAATAAGTTTGTTTACATTAAATTAGTTCTGTTGATTACAGTAAATAAATTCTGTTGTTTACAGTAAGTCAGTTCTGTTGATTACGATAAATAAATTCTGTTGATTGCATTAAATAATTCTGTTGATTATAGTAGATCAGTTCCGTTGATTTTGGTAGACCAGTTCTGTTGATGACAGGAGATAGGTTTGTCGATTACATTAAATCAGTTCTGTTGATTACAGTAAATAGATCCTGTTAATTACAGCAGATCAGAGTCGCATACTTTTATTTTAGTTAGGGTTCTTCTGCACCCCTGCGCCCACCTTTAGGTGCAGTTAATCAAAATGGGTTAATTGAGGGTGTAGTGCTAGGCTTACTTTCTAAGGGCCTTGGAACGCCCCGGGCATAACTGCCACCTTACCACAGATGGGTTTCAGTGTCTGCTGAGGTGAAGATAAAGGGCGTGAGGCTAGCAACCTCATCCCTAAAGCCTGGTTGAGAAATGGCAAGACGCATCCTTCTGGCGCCATTAGATTCAAAGGGGAATACGGCGCTTGTGATGTTAGTAGACGAATATATATATATATATATATATATATATATATATATATATATATATATATGTATGTGGTATGTGTGTGTGTGTGTGTGTGTGTGTGTGTGTGTGTTTTGTCTCTACACTTTTATTTAATTTCATTGTAGGATTCCGATTAACAGTTTGTTTCTTACGATTTAAAGAAAGTAATTGTTCGGATCACTAACTGTTATAGTCTTAACATTAAGCCAGCTTGTTTTAGGTTACAGTCAACAAAATCCGCTCGACTGACAGGTGTCACCTGTCGCACTATTTTCGTAACAGGTTCAGTCGTCCTCTTAAGTAATGGCTCCCTCTTGTCTCTACCTGTTTTAATTAACTTGCTAAATAAGTGTTTTGAATTACAGCAATCTCAAGTCCCCCTTCCTTCCTCTCTCTCTCTCTCTCTCTCTCTCTTTGCGAGTAGGCCTCGCTCCCCTCAGCCTGTCTCCCCTTTGATACACCTGCTTTTCTCGCACCTCTTTTCCCCTCGTCACTCCCCTCATCCCAGCTGGACGGAGAGACAGACAGAGGACACACACACACACACACACGTACATACACCATACACACACAACCCCGACCACGACCACCTTCATACAATTTCCATAACCCTAATATAATTTCAATGGGAAATGTCCCCATATACCTGAGAGAGAGAGAGAGAGAGAGAGAGAGAGAGAGATCTGCTGACAAAATCATGATTCGCAATAAATTGATGTTTTTGTTATATGCGTCTTTTGCCCCCATCCCCCACCCCCTTTTTTTATTTCTACGCTTTGCGTTTGTTTCGTTTCGTGGTAGGAAGTTTGATTTTTCGTAGTTGTATAGTTACTTCTTTCAACTTTTTGTAAATTTAGTTGTTCATATTTTCAGGCTTGATGTCTTTCCTTTCTTTAGTTTTCTGTAAAAGAAAACTGTTGTGCCGGCTTTGTCTGACCGTCCACCCTCAGATCTTAAGAACTACTGAGGCTAGAGGGTTGCAAATTGGTATGTTGATCAGCCACCCTCCAATCATCAAACATACCAAATTGCAGCCCTCACAACCTCAATATTTATCTTATTTAGGTTAAAGTTAGCCATAATCTTGCATCAGTAACGATATAGGACAGGCCACCACCGAGCCGTAGTTGGGAACTCTCATGCGCCGCAGCTCATACCATTATGCCGGACCACCATGAAGATGGTACGTTTCAGTGGCCTGATTCTGCTGAAACTCGAGTTACTCTAAGACAAAATTTTTGTTTTTAAGTTGACTTTCTCTATTAGACAGTCTCTACTGCTTTTAATGGAATTTCGTTAATAATTTTTGTTTTTTGTATTTTTTTCTCTCTCTCTCCTTTGGGTTCTCTCCTGACTGGCTTGCGGTGAGTTTTAATTTGGTAGAGATTAATGGAATTATTTTCCTTCGAATGACTGAATTACAGTTTTTCTGGGTTTTATCTCTCGAACTGAGCGGTTTCCTTTTTCCAGTTTCTGTAAGAAAACTGTTGTTGCCGAGCTTTCTGTCCGTCCGCACTTTGTCTGTCCGCCCCAGATCTTAAAACTACTGAGGCTAGGGCTGCAAATTGGTATGTTGATCATCCACCCTCCAGTTATCAAACCTACCACATTTGCAGCCACCTCTAACACTAATAATTCTGCTATATTATTTCAGAGTTAAGTTAGACATAATCCGTGCGTCTGGTAACGTCTGGGATTTTGCCTGCACAGGGCCTTGTTAACGTTTCATGGGCCAGCTCGTACAACATTATGCCGAGACCACGGAAGATAATCTGTTTTCAGTGGCCTTGATTATACGTTGTACAGAAAACTCGACTGTGCCGAAGAAACTTCAACGCATTATTTACTTGTTTTTTTTTTTGTTTTTTTAAACGTTTTTTTTTAACATGCTTATGAAATTTTTTACTCGGAAAAGTTTGCCTCCCGAAAAATTTTAGTTGATCAGGTTATTTGAATTTATTAATTAAACGTGAGTCGTAGGTTTTTCTCCCAAAAAGAAATTTCAACGGAAAAATTCGTTTAAGAAACTTGGATCCGCAAATTCCAGCATTCCATATGATTGAATGTTACCGGTCCGGAAGTACATTAGCATGCAGAATCGATAGTCACCATTACATAACATCAACAAGTTAGGTTAGAGAGACTAAATTGACCCCATACCCCTAATCCTTTTTTTTTTTTTTTTTTGGGATGCCCAGGTAGCTGTTAATAACAAACATACTCCAGTTTTTATTATTTGGGTTTATAAATGCATTTTATGCCTTCATGTATCATGTATACATACACAGGAAAAAACCCCAAATCCCAAACTTGGTTGAATGGTCTTTAGTGAATAATGCGTCAGGTGGCAGCTATTCTTTGCCGTCTAGTAAGATAAACAAGCAAAAGATGCGCCGAAGTTTCTTCGGCGCAATCGAGTTTTCTGTACAGCGTATAATCCAGGCCGCCGAAAACAGAGCCGTCTTTCGGTGGTCTCGGTATAATGCTGTATTAGCTGCGGCCCATGAAACTTTAACCACGCCCCGATGGTTGCCTGTCCTATATCGTTGCCAGAAGCACGATTATGGCTAACTTTAACCTTAAATAAAATATAAACTGCTGAGGCTAGAGGGCTGCAATTTGGTACGTTTGATGACTGGAGGGTGGATGATCAACATACCAATTTGCAGTTCTCTAGCCTCAGTAGTTTTTAAGATCTGAGGGCGGACAGAGAAAATGCCGACAGGAAAAAGTGCGGACGGGCAGACAAAGACGGAACAATGGTTTTCTTTTTACAGAAAAATGAAAAAGTATTCTATGTCATGATTCTTACGCTAATTTTCTCGTCAGATCCAGTACAGATGCAGATACAGTATACCGGACGTTTCAGTCTCATTTACACTGACGAGAAACGGGACTGTGTCAGTTCACGTAAAGGTGGACAAAAGTACAATAACAGAGTTTAAGTGATGGCTAAATTTTAAGCGTTTCATTAATGTACATTTTCTTGGTAAAATTATATTTTTTGGCATTAAATTTTTACGCAAAAGGAAGAAAGGAAGATTTTGGTCTTAATATTATTATTATCACAAAACGTTTTTAGTAATACATACACACACACACACACACACACACATATATATATATATATATATATATATATATATATATATATATATATATATATATATATATATATATACAGTATATATAGTATATATATATAAAATTAGATTTTTGGTATTAAATTTGTAAGTAAAAGGAACAAAGGAAAATTTTGTTCTTAATGTTATTAATATCACAAACGTTTTAGTAATACACACACATACATATATATACACATATGTACACACACACACACACACACACACACATATATATATATATATATATATACACATATATATATATACACATATATATATATAAGTATATTATACATACATATATAATATAATATAACATATCCAAGTTGTCTTACATACAGATACACAAATAGACAGCATTTATAAACGCGTATTGCAACATGTAATCACAAAGTTCACTTTTCCCTACCCAAACAAGAGTGAAAGAAGGAAATAAAAAGATTAAAAAAAAAAAGAGAGAGGAAAAAAAGTTCCCTTTGTCTCCCTATAACACGTCTTTTCTCTCATCTTCCTTCATCATTCTCCCGTTCTTATTGGTGGTTCCCCTTCGTTTCTGTCTGTTTCCCCTTCTTTCCAATCAGCCTTTTCCCCTTTCATCATCAGTTTCTCTCTCCTTCATCTACGTACACCTTTTCCTCTTTTTTTTTTTTTGTTTTGTTTCGGACGTTGCTTGTTTTCTTCCCCCCCTCTCCTTCTCCTTTCAGTGGCGAGCTTTCTCTTGCGTTGGTGTTATGTCGTGTCGTGGGTAGAAGTTGTTATTATTATTATTATTATTATTATTATTATTATTATTATTATTATTATTATTATTATTGTTAATTTTGGTCTTCAGGTTGAGTCTGTATTTCCTTAAGTTTTCTAGTTCATTCTCTCTCTCTCTCTCTCTCTCTCTCTCTCTCTCTCTCTCTCTCTCTCTCTGTGTTGTCTTCAGGCTGTCTACTGCACTATTGGCAGATTTCAGATGATGCTTTTGCATTTTTATTTCAATGTATGATATTCATTTTAAAATTAAATAAATAGTGTACTTTATCTCTCTCTCTCTCTCATATATATATATATATATATATATATATATATATATATATATACTGTATATATAAATATTTATTCTGTCTCTCTGTATATATATATATATATATATATATATATATATATATATATATATATATATATAAATCAAAAGTACATTTACCTATATTGCCTTAGATCTTGTCATTTCTCCCTCTCTCTCTCTCTCTCTCTCTCTCTCTCTCTCTCTCTCCTCCTCTCCCTCTCCTCTCTATATATATATATATTTATATTTTATATTTTTACATATATATACTGTATGTATATATACATACATATATATATATATATATATATATATATATATATATATATATTATATATATATATATATATATATATATATATATATATATATAAATCAAGTACATTTAACTATCAGAAGGTTTTTGTAACTCTCTCTCTCTCTCTCTCTCTCTCTCTCTCTCTCTCTCTCTCTCTCTCTCTCTCTCTCTCTCTCTCTAATACATCGCTCCACATATAAAATCGCAAATACATACATGAACCTGACAGTGAAAAACAAAACACAGAATCACGAATGAAGTCAGAACATTATCTTTTCAAATGCAATGAGTCATGTACTAAATCTTCTCACCATTAACAATGCTTTTCCTCCCGTTATCATTTTCATAATAATCATCGCTTCTTTTTTAAAAGCGTTTTCGGCAGCGCATTGAATTCTTCCTGCACCGCGTAATGGGTCTTTTCCTTACTCAAAAGCTCGTTCATGAATAAATTAAGAGATAAGTTGTAGTTGTCTTATTGCCCCATTACATGCAGTCACGTATCGCTTCTGTGCTTGCATCCGCAAACATCGGCGTGTTTGTTATGTATTGCTTTCTGTCCGTACTGGCTAAAATTTACGTGTTTGATTTTTGTTTTTGCTTTGTGCTTGTAATGCAAACATTCGCGTATTTGAATTTTTTTTTTTTTGGCGTTGTGCTTGTAACGCAAGCATTCGCGTATTTGATTTTTTGTTTTTTGCTTATCACGCAAACATTCGCGTGTTTGATTTTTGTTTTGTGTTTGTAATGCAGACATTCGCATATTTGATTTTTGTTTTTGCTTTGTGCTTGTAACGCAAACACTCGTATTTTTGTTTTCGCTTTGTGCTTGTAACGCAAACATTCGCGTATTTGATTTTTGTTTTTGCTTTGTGCTTGTAACGCAAACATTCGCGTATTTGATTTTTGTTTTTGCTTTGTGCTTGTAATGCAAACACGTGCGTTTTTTTTTTGCTTTGTGCTTGTAACGCAAGCATTCGAGTATTTGATTTTTGGTTTGTGGATTTGAATATGTGTAAACGCTAAACTTCTTGTCATGTAGGTTATAAGCAAGTTGGTCAGAGTTATTTAATTTCAAAGTTATCATTCTCATTTTCTTCTTTACAAAACAGAAATTTATTTCTTTCCTTTCTTTTTGCACAATTCGTACGTGGTTGCGAAACGATTATAGTAGTTCCTTCGAAAAGTTTGATTTGGCTAAATAATTTTTTTTTTGCGGTTCCGCTATAATATGTTTTTTTTTTTTTTTTAATTTTTTCGATTTTCACCTGCGAAATTCTTTTTTACGTAAATGACTAATTTTTATCAAGAAATTTTATTGTTGAAAGTGTAAAGAACTTCGACAACTAAATAAAGTATTAAGAACACTAAGTAATGTCAGTGAAATTAAATATCAATATTATGAAAAACTGGAAGCAATAAACGTGATGTTGGTGCTTTCAGAAATTGTCGGTGGTTTATGGTACACATGGCATCTGATGAAAGACGAACCAAAGTATGACACGATGGAAATGAAGCTTACATGTAAGTTTGTAAATAATTGGAGGTCTATTTTGATATGTAAATAAGCCAGGTCGACGAGTTTGTTTTACATCCTGTGCATGTAATGCTTCCCAACTGGTAAAATCATTTTTATAATGATGCCTGTTGCTGAAGAGAGGACTATTATTATTATTATTATTATTATTATTATTATTATTATTATTATTATTATTATTATTATTATTATTATTATTATTATTTTTTTATTTTTAACATTTTTCTTTATATCTGGGAATAAATCCCAGTCACTTCCTCATTCAGTGACCAGACCAAACGACCCGACTTCAATTCCTCCTCCTCAACCCATTCTCCCTCCTCCTCCTCCTCCTCCTCCTCCTCCTCCTCCTCCTCCTTCCCAACCCCTCCTCCCTCCCCATCCTCCTAATCCTCTTCCTCCCTCCTCCTCCCCAACCCCTTCTCCCTCCCCATCCTCCTAATCCTCTTCCTCCTCCTCCTCCCCCTTCCCCCCAGCCCCTTCTCCTCCTCCTCCTTCTCAACCCATTCTCCCTCCTCCTCCTCCTCCTCCTCCTCCTCCTCCTCCTCCTCCTCCTCCTCCTCCTCCTCCTCCCTCCTCCGCCCCCTTCTCCTCCTCCTCTTGCTCCTCCCACTTCCCCAACCCCTTCTTCCTCCTCCTCCTCCTCCTCCTCCTCAAAGACGAGCCGTCCGAGGTAGGAAGGCTGGCGTGGTGTGGTGTGTGCGCGTCTCTTGGGGCAAACGGCTGCTGATTCATCTCTTCTTCATTAATATCTTTTCCGTGGCAGATTCCATCGACAGCCGTGGCCGCGCCGGGTCCAGCGGGTTAATCAGCTCGGTCCATCAGGTTATTTGGGTTAATCGGTGCTTTAGACTCCACGAAAGTTATATATATGCCCGGGTGAGGGGGATGAGTCTTGGGAATAAAGGGGGTTGTTGGCGCGTGAATTCTGGAGAGGGGTGGGTGTTAAGTAATAATAATAATAATAATAATAATAATAATAATAATAATAATAATAATAATAATAATAATGAGAAGAAGAAGAAGAAGTAGAAGAAGAAGAAGAAGAATGATAACAATAATAATACATCATTATCGTAATACATTTTATTGTTATATTAATAATAATAATGATAATAATAACAATAATAATAATGATGATATAAAATAATTAATAATTATAACGGTGATACTAATATTTAACAGTTATAAGAATAATGATGATCATCATCATAATACTAATTATTATTATTATTATTATTATTATTATTATTATTATTATTATTATTATTATTATTATTAATATTGATGATGTCTTACACGCCTCTGTCGTCTTTCAATTTGCTGATAAATTATTAGCTATGTTTCCTTTTTCGTGGTCACGAAACGACCTTTTTTTTGGAGATGGGATTTTGTGGTAGAATGAATTTGAAAGTAGAAGAATCATCCGTACTGTATATACCAGCGTCCAGTAAAACTTATCAAATATGAATAATTA
>NC_089761.1:29145643-29150643 GCF_040412425.1 Macrobrachium rosenbergii | reverse complement strand
TAATAATAATAATAATAATAATAATAATAATAATAATAATAATAATAATAATTGAAATGAGAAAATTTGGCACTAATGATTCTACCAGTAAATATTATGGTAATTATAATACTATATATTTCATTACTAATTATTGTCCTGATTGAATAATAATAATAATAATAATAATAATAATAATAATAATAATAATAATAATAATAATAATAATAATAATAATAATAATAATAATAATTGAAATTAGAAAATTTACCACTAATGATCCTACCAATAGATATTATGGTGATTATACTGTAATGGTATATATTTCATTACTAATTATTGTCCTGATTGAATAATAATAATAATAATAATAATAATAATAATAATAATAATAATAATAATAATAATAATAATAATAATAATAATTGAAGTAATATGAAGGGAGTAGACCCTCTTTTAAACAGGTCTTATTAAAAAGGATGGCTGTAATATGCGAATTTATCTTATATAGTGTCTTTTCTATCTTCCTTATGATTCGCTTAGAAAATTTAGCACTAATGATTCTACCAGTAGATATTACGGTGATTATAATGGTATATACTTCATTACTAATTATTGTCCTGATTGAATAATAATAATAATAATAATAATAATAATAATAATAATAATAATAATAATAATAATAATTGAAATTGGAAGATTTAGTACTAATGATCATTCTACCAATAGATATGGTAATTTTTAATGATACATTTCTTACTAATTATTACCCTGATTGAGTAATAATAATAATAATAATAATAATAATAATAATAATAATAATAATAATAATAATAGTAATAATAACTAGAAAATTTAGTACCAGTAAGCTGTTGATGATTAATTTAGAAGTAATTATAATAATTCTATTTTAATGCTGATGATCGTCCTGATAATAATAATAATAATAATAATAATAATAATAATAATAATAATAATAATAATAATAATAATAATAATAATACGCTGATACAGGTGCATCGGCAGCGGTCGAATACGTTGATTAAAATCTCTCTATTCCTAGTTCATCATGAGTTCACAGGTAATTACCTTGTCGTCTGCGTCCCCACCACCACCACGGCAAAATTCGCGTCAGTCGCCGAGCGCAATATCCAAGTGTATTCAACTCTGGGCTCATGATCGCTATCAGCCTCTTTTTAATCGCTCGATCAGTGTAATTCGTCCGTGTGAGGTTAAGCCAGCGAATGATGATTATCAATTCTCATCACTTGATCATCACTTGTTATCATTTTCATCAACCCTCAGAGGTCGCCAATTGCAGTACTTTGTGTGTGTGTGTGTGTGTGTGTGTGTGTGTGTGTGTGTGTGTGTGGATTTTTAATTTGTTTTTGATTCGACGAGCGTTTGTTATTTTTTTTTTTTTTAAGATACGAGGATAAATGGCTTGGTTGTAATATCATTATTGATTTTGTTCTAATGAACGAGGCATTACTGTGATAAGCATCCAATGTTAAGGGCCGGGTGCATGCATACCTATCTATCTTTATATCTATCTATCTGTCTGTATGAATAAATATTCATATATTATGTTGATATACATATAAATTTTTTTAAATTTTTTATTAATACATACCTTAATGAGCATCTGGTTTAGATTTAACCACTGTATATTATCATTATTATTATTATTATTATTATTATTATTATTATTATTATTATTATTATTATTATTATTATTATTATTATTATATTATTATTATTATTATTATTATTATTATTATTAATATTATTATTATTATTATTATTATTATTATTATTATTATTATTATTATTATTATATTATTATGGATTTCTTAACGTTATTAACGTTGTTATTCGGTCATTGCAATCATGTTAAGTATTTTTCTTACACCAGCATCTTTCCATTTTCGTGTCCTGTGATTAAGAGCCTTCTACGTTGATGCCTCGCTTATAAAGGAAATTTTAATGAGGAAATAAAAACAAAAGTATAAAATGCGCCGGAAGTTTCTCTGGCGCAGTCGAGTTTTCTGTACATTGTATAATCAAAGTCACCGAAAAAAGATCTATCTTTCGGTGGTCTCGGCATAATGCTATATTGTACCGGCTTTGTCTGTCCGTCCGCACTTTTCCTGTCCGCCCTGAGATCTTAAAAACTACCGAGTCTAGAGAGCTGCATATTGGTATGTTGACCATCCACCCTCCAATCATCAGACATACCAAATTGCAGCCCTCTAGCCTCAGTAGTTTATATTTTACGTGATGTTAAAGTTAGCCATACTCGTGCTTCTGGCAACGATATAGGAAATGCCTCCACCGGGCCGTGGTTCAAGTTTGATGGGCCGCGGCTCATACAGCATTATACCGAGACCACCGAAAGATAGATCTGTGCAGAAAACTCGATTGCGCGAAGAAACTTCGGCGCATTTTTCGCTTGTTTTTAAAAGATACCCCCCCCCTTGTAAATTTCGCTCTTACGTACATTTCAATTTACTTACGAGAATATTTGAGAAAATTTTTTTAACTTTGTACGTTTGTATGTGCGAAATTCTGTTCTGTAATGGATGTAATTATATGTACTTAGATGTTTTGAAGGTCGCTCATACAAGATACTTTATTATATATATATACCTGCATATATATATATATATATATATATATATATATATATATATATATATATATATATATATATATATACTTTATATATATATATATATATATATATATATATATATATATATATATATATATATATATATATATATATATATATGTGTATGTGTGTGTGTGTGTCTGTGTGCACGTATATCATTATGACAGACTTAAACGAAGGCAAAAATAAACGCCCTCCAAAAAAAAGAAAAACCGTCAAAGTGAACACTAATTTATTTTCGGAAAATTAGACCAACAATCCCAGCTGTCAATTGTTAGCGAAGCATCGATAAAACAGTCCGATTAAACCTCATTATTACTTCAGCGCCTCGCTCGGGAGTTGCTTCAGGTTTGCTTCGGTGTTGAGATAATTGCCAAGTCTGAGGGGGAAATCACCCCCTGGGCCCTCAAGTGGAAAGTTGGGGGTTAGGGGAGTGGGGGAGGTAGGGGGAGGAAGAAGGTAAGGAAGGAGGAGGGGTAGGAAGGAAGAAAGGGAGGGTGACTCTGAAGTTGAGAGCTTGGGGATTGAGCAGGGGTGGGGAAGTTTTGTGGGTAGGAGGAGGGGGAAGGGGAGGTAGGAGGGAGGTAGGTAGGTAAGGGAGGATGGGGTTAGGAAGGAAGGAAGGGAGGTGACCCTCAAGTTGAGAGCTGGGCGACTGAGACGGGGAGGAGAGTTGGTTGGTAGAAGGAGGGGCGGGGAGGAAGGTAGGTGGGGGGAGGAGGAGGAGGTGGGTAGAGGGGAGGGAGGGTGACCACAAGTTGAGAGCTAGGGGATTGCGACGGGGGAGTTGGGTGGGTGAGAAGGAAGGGGAGGGGAGATAGGAACTGAGTAGGCAGGTAGGGGGGAGGAGGAGGGCCAGGAAACAAAGGACAGTTACCCCTCAAGTTGAGAGCTGGGGATTGAGACGGGGGGCAGGTGAGGAGGAGTTTGGTGGTAGGAGAGAGGAAGGTAGGTAGGGGGCAGGAGGAGGGGGTGGGTTGAGAGCTGGGGGATTGAGGGGCAGAAGTTGGGTGAGTAGGAGCAAGGGGAAGGGAAGGTGGGAGGGATTAAGGTAGATAAGGATGGGCAGGAAGAGGAGGGGGTAGGAAGGAAGGGACAGGTGACCCTCAAGTTGAGAGCTGGGGTATTAAGTGACGGGTGGGGGAAGTTGGTGGGTAGGAGGAAGGGGGAGGGGAGGTAGGAGGGAGGTAGGTTGGTAAGGGGGGAGGAGGAGGGGATGGGTAGGAAGGAGAGGAAAGTGACCGTCAAGCTGAGAGGTGAGGATTGAGGGGTTGGGTGGGGTAGGAGGAAGGGGGAAGGAGGTAGGAGGAGGAAGGTAAGTAAGGGGCAGGAGGAGGGGTGGGTAGGGAAAGAAGGGAAGGTAACCCTCAGCTGAGAGTTGGGGGATTACGACGGGGGGAGTTGGGTGGGTAGGAGGAAAGGAGGAGGGAGGGAGGAATGTAGGTAAGGGTGGATGAGGACGGGGTTAGGAAGAACGGGAGGGTGACCCTCAAATTGAGAGTTGGGGATTGAGACGGGGAGGGGAGTTGGGTGGGTAGGAGGAAGGAGGAGGGAAGATAGGTATGGGGGCAGGAGGAGGGGGTAGGAGGGAAGGAGGGTGACCTAAGTGGGAGAATTGGGGATTGAGACCATGGAAGAAAGAGTTGGGGGTAGGAGGGAGAGGGGGGGAGGAGGAGTGGGTAGGAGGGAAGAGAGGGTGACCCTCAAGTTGAGAGTTGGGGATTGAGTCGTGGGAGGGAAGAGAAGAATTGGGGTAGGAGGGAGGGTAGGGGAGGAAGGGAGGGTGTCCCTCAAGTGTGGAGCTGGGGATTGAGACGGGGGTGGGTGTGGTGGTGTAGGAGGGAGGAAGATAGGTAAGAGGGGAGGGGGTAGGAAAGAAGGAGGGAGGGGTGGGAGGAAGGTAGGGGAGGTGAAGGGGGGGAATTTGGTTATAGGTCTTCCACGAGCAGAATTGTTTGCACTTCTCAAATGAGATTGTTTGAAAATGCCATCAGAAGTTTATGCAGGTGGAGTGATGAGGCGGGGTGGGAGGGAACCTCAACCCCAATCTCACGGTTATTTACGCGAGAGAGGTAGGGGGAGGCGAGAGAGGGGGCGTCTCTCCCCCTCGTGTGTTATTTATGTGCATAAGGAAAATGCGGTATAGTCACTCCGGGTTTGTGCATGCGGCCATGCACTGAAGGTCATGATTATGTGCTTATTAATTTTAATAAATTTTTTTTTAAGCAAGAAACTTGTTTACAGTTGTGCATATATCAGGGGAGTGTCTTACTAGACCATTTGGGATTCAAGGGAACTGTTTTTCTTGCCGGCTTAGGATCGATGTGTATGGGCTTATGGTGGTCTT
>NC_089761.1:29130643-29138143 GCF_040412425.1 Macrobrachium rosenbergii | reverse complement strand
ATATATATATGTATATATGTATATATGTATATATGTATATATATATATACATATATATATATATATATATATATATATATATATATATATATAAATATATGTACAGTGAGATATCTAGAAAAAATAATAATATATATATATAATAATATAATATAAATTTTCTCCCAGTCAGCTATTATGCACACAAACACACGCATATAGATTTTCCTTCCACGCACGCGCGCACACACACACATATATGTGTGTGTGTGCGTGTATATATATAAAGATCGTACATGTCCGACCGTGACAGGATTCGAACCTGCAATCTTCGGATCCGAAGTCCGACGCCTTATCCGTTAGGCCACACGGTCGTGTACTCGCCTAAGAACACATGTAATTGTTTTTTTTTTTTTTTTTTATTTGACATGCTCCACAATCAAATAAGTTAAGTATACCTTAATTTTACCAGACCACTGAGCTGATTAACAGCTCTCCTAGGGCTGGCTCGAAGGATTAGACTTATTTTGCGTGGCTATGAACCAACTGGTTACTTAGCAACGGAACCTACAGCTTATTTTGGAATCTGAACCACGTTATAGCGAGAAATGAATTTCAATCACCAGAAATAAATTCCTCTAACTCTTCATCAGCCGGTCGGAGAGTCGAACTCGGGCCTACCGAGTGTTAGGCCACAGCTCTACCGACTCGCTCAACAACAGTATAATATGAAGATAAAAGGGCCCATAAAACGCTATTTGAACCTTGCAACCATATGTTGCGAGCACTTCCTTCTGAACAGGGCCACAGAAGGAAGTGCTCGAAATATAAGGTTGCAATGTTCAAACAGTGTTTTATGGGCTTTTTTATCTTCATATATATATATATTCATATATATATATATATATATATATATATATATATAAATTATATGATATATAATATATATATATATAGTATATAATAATATATATATATAGTAATATAAATTTAATATAATACAAATGTGCTCCACAATCAGCTATTATACACACTCATTTATATATATTTGTTAATTGTGGATTTTCCTTCCACGCACGGGCACGCAGACACACACACACACATATATATATATATATATATATATATATATATATATATATATATATATATATATATAATTATATATGTATGTATATAGAGATCGGGAATCGACCGTGACAGGATTCGAACCTGCAATCTTCGGATCCGAAGTCCGACGCCTTATATCCGTTAGGCCACACGGTCGTGTATTCACATGGACACACGTGTAAGGTTCTTTCTTTATCTGATATGCCCCACAATCATCTGGTGAGTATAATATATGAGTATATATATATATATATATATATATATATATATATATATATATATATATATATATATATGTATGTATATATATACACATATATATATATATATATATATATATATATATATATATATATATATATATATATATATATATATATATATATAATAAAATCACGTCAGAGCATGAGTGAAAATTCCCGGTTTTAACTCACCTTCTGATGTGATTTTATAATATTCTCAAACACGTCCCTTCATGTTGTTACATATATATATATATATATATATATATATATATATATATATATATATATATATATAAATATATATATATATATATATATATATATATATATATATATATGTATATATATATATGTACAATGAGATATGTAGAAAATATAATAATATATATATATAATAATATAATATAAATTTTCTCCCAGTCAGCTATTATACACACAAACACACATATAGATTTTCCTTCCACGCACGCGCGCACACACACATACATATATGTGTGCTTGTGTGTGTATATATATAAAGATCGTACATGTCCGACCGTGACAGGATTCGAACCTGCAATCTTCGGATCCGAAGTCCGACGCCTTATCCGTTAGGCCACACGGTCATGTACTCGTCTAAGAACTCATGTAATTGTTTTTTTTTTTTTTAATTTGACATGCTCCACAATCAACTAAGTTAAGTATACCTTAGTTTTACCAGACCACTGAGCTGATTAACAGCTCTCCTAGGGCTGGCCCGAAGGATTAGACTTATTTTGCGTGGCTATGAACCAACTGGTTACTTAACAACGGGACCTACAGCTATTGCGGAATCTGAACCACGTTATAGCGAGAAATGAATTTCAATCACCAGAAATAAATTCCTCTAACTCTTCATCAGCCGGTCGGAGAGTCGAACTCGGGCCTACCGAGTGTTAGGCCACAGCTCTACCGACTCGCTCAACAACAATATAATATGAAGATTAAAGGGCCCATAAAACAATGTTTGAAATTTGCACCCATATGTTGCGAGCACTTCCTTCTGAACAGGGCCACAGAAGGAAGTGCTCGAAATATAAGGTTGCAACGTTCAAACAGTGTTTAATGCTTTTTATCTTCATATATACAAAGTATATATATATATATATATATATATATATATATATATATATATATATATATAAATTATATGATATATATATATATAATATAAATTTAATATAATATATATGTGCTTCACAATCAGCTATTATACACACATATTTATATATATTTTATTTATTGTGGATTTTCCTTCCACGCACGGGCACGCAGACACACACACACACATATATATATATATATATATATATATATATATATATATATATATATATATATATATATATATAAGGTCGTGAATCGACCGTGACAGGATTCGAACCTGCAATCTTCGGATCCGAAGTCCGACGCCTTATCCGTTAGGCCACACGGTCGTGTATTCGTGTAGGAACACGTGTAATGTTTTTCTTTTTATATGTTATGCCGTGCAGTCAGCTGGTGTATATACCATGTATATATATATATATATATATATTTGAAACATAAACACAGAGTTATGTGTGGAACAGAAATAAATTTCTGGCTCACTTCCAATCAAACCCAGGTCTTTCAAATGAAAGACCAGAGCACTGCTAACCAGGCCACACAAGTCATAAAAGAAGTTGGAACCTGAGTACAACTGTACCCAAGGAATAACCTGGGGAGGCTAACTGCTTTCATACCCGCATGTTTTCCCTTGGGTACAGTTGTGCTCAGGTTCCAACGTCTTTTGTGACTTGTGTGGCCTGGTTAGCAGCGCTCTGTTCTTTCATTTGAAAGACCTGGGTTCGATCCTGATGTGAGTCAGAAATATATATATATCCTTCAAAAGAAGGCATCGTGCTTAATTCATATAAAAATGGGAAAAAGCATGTTAAAACGAAGAAGAAGATATACATATATATATATATATGTATATGTATCTATATATATATATATATATATATATTTATATGTATATGTATCTATATATATATATATATATATATATATATATATATATATATTTAATATATATATATATATATATATATATATATATATATATATATATATATATATATATATATATATATATATATATATATATATATATATATATATATACACACACACATATGAATGTCTTTTACTGTAATACAACAGTATAATATGAAGATAAATATGCCCATAAAACGTTATTTGACATTAAACCATATATTTCAGCAAGTCCTTCTGATCAGGGCCACAAAATGAAGTGCTCGAAATATATGGTTGAAACGTTCAAATATTGCGTTATGGGCATTTTTTTATTCATATATATATATATATATATATATATATATATATATATATATATATATATATGTGTGTGTGTGTGTGTATGTGTGTGTGTGTGTTCTTGTATGTATACACAGACACATGTATATATAAATACAGTATATATGGTATATAATAATATATATATATAATAATATAAATTTAATATAATAATATAAATTTGCTCCACATTCTGCTATTATAAACATATATATATATATATATTTATATATTGTTGATTTTCCTTCCACGCACGCGCACACACATATATATTATATATTTAAAGATCGTGCATCGACCGTGACAGGATTCGAACCTGCAATCTTCGGATCCGAAGTCCGACGCCTTATCCGTTAGGCCACACGGTCATGTATTCGTGAGGGAATACTTGTAATCATCATTTGATTAAATTTCCCCCACAATCAGCTATTATGTATACACACACGCATATATATATATATTTATATATGTATATATGCGTGTGTGTATGTGTGTTTGTGTGTGTGCATAATAGCTGATTGTAGAGCAGATTAAATCAAAATGTTACGATTGTTACTTCATGAATACAGGACCGTGTGGCCTAACGGATAAGGCGTCGGACTTCGGATCCGAAGATTGCAGGTTCGAATCCTGTCACGGTCGGACATGCACGATCTTTATACATATTCACAAAAACACACACGTTCACACATATATATATGTGTGTGTGTGTGTGTGCACGTGCGTGGAAGGATTATCTATGTGTGGTTAATAGCTGACGGGGTGCAAATTTATATTATATATATATTAAATTTATATTATACATGATATATATATATATACACACAAATAAACACACATGCAAATATATATGCATGTATACACACATATACAGTATATACATGTGTGTGTGTATATATATATATATATATATACAGTACATATATATATACTATATATATATATATATATATATATATATATATATGTATATATATATATATATATATATATATATATATATATATATATATATATATATATATAAAAATTATGAAATCCTCGTCAGAAGGTGAGTGAAAAGTGGATTTTATAATATTCTCAAGGTCATGTCCTTCGTGCTGCAGTGGATATATATATATATATATATATATATATATATATATATATATATATATATATATATATATATATATATATATATGCATAATATAATATAATATTATATAAATTTAATATCCAATAAAAATTTGTTCAATCAGCTATTATGCACACATATATTGAGGATTTTCCTTCCACGAGCATGCAGGGCACACCCAAACGCATATATGTATATTTATATGTGTGTGTGTGCCTAAATTATATATATATATATATATATATATATATATATATATATATATATATATATATATATATATATCTATATATATAAAAAGGATCGTTTATGTCCGACCGTGACAGGATTCGAACCTGCAATCTTCGGATCCGAAGTCCGACGCCTTATCCGCTAGGCCACACGGTCCTGTGTTCGTCAAGTAATACTCGTAATCATTTGATTAAATTTGCTCCACAATCAGCTGTTATACACGCACAAACACACACACGTATATATAGATAGACAATATATGTATATACATATATGTGTGTGTGTATGTGTGTATAATAGCTGATTTTGGACCAAATTTAATCAAATGGTGACGAGTGTTCCTTCCTGAATACATGACCGTGTGGCCTAACGGATAAGGCGTCGGACTTCGGATCCGAAGATTGCAGGTTCGAATCCTGCCACGGTCGGACATGTTCGATAATTATATATATATGCACACAAAGACACACACATACACATATATGTGTGTGTGTGCGCGCGTGCGTGGAAGGAAAATCTATATGTGTGAGTGTGTTTGTGTGTATAATAGCTGACGGGAGCAAATTTATATTATATATTAAACATATATTATATTGTTATTATTATAATATATATTATATATATTTATATATTCAATGCAGCACGAAGGGACGCGTGTTTGAGAATATTATATAATCCACGTCAGACGGTGAGCGAATACAGGAGTTTTCACTCACGTTCTGACGTGGATTTTATAATGTATATATATATATATATATATATATATATATATATATATATATATATATATATATATGTATATTATATATATATATATATATATATATATATATATATATATATATATATATATATGTATATATATATATATATATATATATATATATATATATATATATACATATACATATTTGTGTGTATCTGTGTGTATAATACATATACCATATACCAGATGATTGTGGGGCATATCAAATAAAAAAACATTACCAGTGTTCCTAAGCGAATACATGACCGTGTGGCGTAACGGGTAAGGCGTCGGACTTCGGATCCGAAGATTGCGGGTTCGAATCCTGTCACGGTCGGACATGCACAATCTCTACATATATACACAAAAATACACCTGCACACACACATGTGAGCGTGTGTGGAAGGAAAATCTATGTGTGTGTAAAATATATAGTTGACCCAGAACAAATTTATACTACTTTTTTAAATTATATTATATTAATGTTATTATAAATACATTACATAATATATATATATATATATATATATATATATATATATATATATATATATATATATATATATATATATATATATATATCACACATACACATGCAAATATATATGCATGTATATGCACATATATATGAGTGTGTATACATTTATATATATATATATATATATATATATATATATATATATATATATATATATATATATGTAAATATATATATATATATATATATATATATATATATATATATACACATATGTACATATATATACATACATATATATATATATACATATATCTCTATAAATATATATATATATATATATATATATATATATATATATATATATATATATATATATATATATATATATATATATATATATATATATATATATATTATAAAAATCCACATCCAGAAAGTGAGTGAAAAGTTCGGTTTTTACTTACCTTCTGACGTGGATTTTTATTCTCAAGCTCATGTCCCTTCGTGTTGCAGTGGATATATATATATATATATATATATATATATATATATATATATATATATATATATATATAAAATAAATTTAATATATTATATAAATTTGCTCCCCAATCATTATTATATACACTACACATACATATTCATTGTGGATTTTCCTTCCACGCATGCATAAGCGCTGATTGTGGAGTAAATGTAATGAAATGGTTACGAGTGTTTCTTCCCGAATACACGACCGAATATTTGTATGTGTTTTTGTCTGTGCTTGTATATACTGTGTGTGTATATATATATATATATATATATATATATATATATATATATATATATATATATTATACACACCAGATGATTGTGGGGTATATCAAATAAAAAAAAGAACATTACACGAGTACCCGAACGAGTTCATGACCGTGTGGCCTAACGGATAAGGCGTCGGACTTCGGATCCGAAGATTGCAGGTTCCAATCCTGTCACGGTCGGACGTGTACGATCTTTATATACATACACCCAAACACAAACACACACATATATTTATGTGTTTGTGTGTGCGCGCGTGCGTGGAAGGAAAATCTATATGTGTGAGTGTGTTTGTGTGTATAATATCTGATTGGGAGCAAATTTATATTATATGTTAAGTATATAATATATTGTTATTATGATATATATATGATGAAGAGTTAGAAGAATTTATTTCTGGTGATAGAAATTCATTTTTCGCTATAATGTGGTTCGG
>NC_089761.1:29123143-29125643 GCF_040412425.1 Macrobrachium rosenbergii | reverse complement strand
AATAATATGGCTGATAGATTGATAATGAATATAATACCGTTTATTTCTGCTGAGTGTCATGTATAGATACCAATAGTAAGACACAAAACTCTTCAAAAATATAGGTTACACGAAGATGAAAATAATTGTTGTATAGGTGCGCCCAGATATAGTTGATGATAATAATAAGAATGGTAAAGCAGTAACATCTGTATTTAATGAACTTCAACTTAGAGGACTTATGGACTAATCAGCGACCAAATTATGATTATTTTTTCTGTGCTGCAATTTTGGGGATGACAGGTTTAAAAAATATATTTTTAAAAATTGAATGCAAATCTTAAAATACAGATTAGTTTATGATAGGAACTATATGGATTTGCTGTATGATATCTAAAAGATATTCAAGTGCAGGCTATTATAATATAAGGGTCCTTGTTGCTTATCAGCTGGACGTTCCTGTGCGTGCGTGCGCGCGTGAGTGCTTATGCAAAAGTGCGCTCCAGCGCTGAGTGGCCCTTCTCGAGGTGGAGAGCGGCGCCTCTGGTCAGGTAGTTCCTTAGCGTCACATAAATCTAGGCCTCGTTACGCTGCCCGTCACTTTTCGAACCTAATGATGACCTTCCGTACTCCTTTATCTTCACCTTGGGTCTCGCTGGAGGAGGAGAAGGAGGGGGAGGAAGAGGACGTGATGGTGGAGGAGGAGGAGGAATGGTGGTGGAGGAGGAGGAGAAGGAGGAGGAAGTGGTGGTGGATGAGGAGGAGGAGGAGAAGGAGAAGGAGGAGGAAGTGGTGGTGGAGGAGGAGGAGGAGAAGCAGGAGGAGGAAGTGATGGTAGAGGAGGAGGAAGTAGTGGTGGTGGAGGAGGAGGAAGAAGTGATGGTGGAGGAAGAAGAGGAGGAGGTGGAGGAGGAGGAAGGGAAAGTGGTGGTGGTGAAGGCGGAGGAGGAAATGGTGGTGGAGGAGAAGAAGGAGGAGGTGGAAGTGGTGGAGGAGGAATGGGGGAAGTGATTGGAGGAAGATGAGGAGGAGGAGGGGGAGGAGGTGGCGATGCTGTTCAAGAATACATAAAGAGAAAGTACCAGAAAGATTCATGAAACAGACTATCTCTCTCTCTCTCTCTCTCTCTCTCTCTCTCTCTCTCTCTCTCTCTGCACCAAAGAGTAATGCAAGACTCTTCGAGATAACGTAGCTGGAAACGATGATTGACTTGGGATTTTGAAGAACTGAAAGAGAAAAAGAAAAAAAATGAACGAAGTAGTGTTTTGGTTAAGGACTTTCTTGAATTACTGTGCAGATCTTTTAAAAGTCCTTTTACTCCGTCGTATTCAAAAAAAGATAAAATGCATTAAACTTTGAATATAGTGTTGAATTATTCACAGTTCAACGACGTTGATTGATTTTGAAAATAACCTCTGCCAAGATCGGGTGCTGTTGATAATTATAACCATTCATAATTTTTATTATTATTATTTTTTCTTTATCTGAACTGGGGAAATATTCGTGATTATCAGTTTCTTCGAATTTCTAAACATGAGCCTCACATGCCAAGCTCCCGATAAAAACAGAAAGAGAGAAAGAAAGGAAGAAAGAAAGAATAAAAAGATAAAGAAAGAAAAAAAAAGAAACGAAGAAAGAAAGAAAGAAATAAAGAAAAAAGAAAAGAAAGAAAGAAACAAACAAAAAAAAGAAAGAAAAGAAGAAAGAAAGAGATAAAGGAAAAACGAAAGAAAGAAAGAGATAAAGAAAGCAAAATCTAATCAATTTTCAAGAGAATCTCCTGTGGTAAAATTTTCGTCAAAATCAAGAAATGACATTTTTTTTTTTTACTGAATCCTGTTAGCCAAGAGAAGGAGTAACCGATATGAAGCAAATGATTATAGTTGCATCACCATAAGCATATTAATACATTCCAATATTCAGCGAAAAAGGGTTCATCTGAACAAACAAACAAAAATGGTTTATCTGAGCAAACAAACGAAAATGGTTTATCTGAACAAACAAACGAAAATGGTTTATCTGAACAAACAAACAAAAATGGTTCATCTGAACAAACACAAAAATGGTTTATCTGAGCAAACAAACAAAAATGGTTTATTTGAACAAACAAACAAAAATGGTTTATTTGAACAAACAAACAAAAATGGTTCATCTGAACAAACAAACAAAAATGGTTTATCTGAACAAACAAACAAAAATGGTTCATCTGAACAAACAAACAAAAATGGTTCATCTGAACAAACAAACAAAATTGGTTTATCTGAGCAAAGAAACAAAAATGGTTTATTTGAACAAACAAACGAAAATGGTTTGTCTGAACAGTCAGACGGCAATGGTTTATTTGAGAAAACAGACGATAATTGTTTATTTGAACAAATGATAATTGTTTATTTGAAAAACGATAATCGTTTATTTGAGCAAACGAAAACAACGCGGACTAACGAAATTGGTTCATTTGACCAAACAAACGAAAATGGTTTACTTGAACAAACAAACAGATATGGCTTATTTGAGCAAAAAG
>NC_089761.1:29088143-29120643 GCF_040412425.1 Macrobrachium rosenbergii | reverse complement strand
TGTAATTTTTATTTTTATTTTTATAGCTATAGGATACTGTAATCAATACTTGAAAATCATTTTGTACCTCATCTAGATTATTTCATATATAATTATATATATATATATATATATATATATATATATATATATATATATATATATATATATATATATATATATATATATATATATATACAAAATAGTGAACCTGTTCCGTCAGAAAGGGTGCTAATGTAAGAGAGCCGAGAAATAACGGCTCAACTACCCTCGAAAATAAGATCTCTGTAAGAGAGAATAAGGGTTTCAGTAATGAAAGTGAAGTATGCGTACGGATGTGTAGCCGGGAGAGTGACTGGTTTAGTGTGAAAGTGGGTTATTTCTCAGTGGCTATTGTGAACCTTTGTGGATGGTGCATTGCGAGAAATCTGAGGAAGGACAATACTGCCCTAAAATGGAAGACTAGAGTATATGCAAAAATACAAAACTGAGAAAAATGGTAGATACTGCAGTTTTCCCTTGCCTTACTACTGATTTTGCAGATACTGCAAGTGGGACCCCCTAAATAAAGCATTGAAGATTCTTTCCGAAACTGCGGTAACTTGTGTTTTATTGTTTCACGAGCCGAATAGGTGGCCTATCTCAATTTCGAAAATTTTGAAGATACTGCAGTTTTCCATTTTAGGGCAGAATAGACGTTGGTCCAAATTTTTTGGGTAAGAAAGTATATTGAGACTGAAGTGCAAAATTATAGATTTTTTTCCTGATAAAGTACTGATTATGGATAGTGAAGAAGAAATCGAAGAAGCTGGTGGAATAGTGAAAGGAACTGGTGTAAAAAGAATTGAAATTGTCAGAAATTTTTAATTTTTCAAGAATTGATACAGTGATAAGGATAGTGGGATGAGACGGATGAGATCGGTATAAGATGGCTCGGTCATGTCGAGAGAATGGGAGGCAATAAGTATATATATATATATATATATATATATATATATATATATATATATATATATATATATATATATATATATATATATATATATATATATATATATATATATATATATATATATATATATATATATATATATAAATCATTTACCAATGTAATTCCTTCATGAAATCCACAGAGATTTCTTTCATTAACGAGTCATAATCTAATATACCGCATTGTGTCTTTAGACATTTCTCTGTCACCTTACGTCGTCTCCGATTTTGTTGAATGACGGAAAGACAGTCATTTAGGAAAGGCAATAAACATGTGCCATGTAATATACATCGTCTTCGAGTGTATTTGTACGTTCGCGTTTGTACACCTGAGCTGCCTTTGCATGTTTGAGTACCCTGTGTCACGTAAGTGTTACGCATATTATTCAATTTTTTTTTTCTTTTTTGGCGCGGGGGTGGGTGGGGGGGGGCTGCCTGTGGTTTTTGTAAATGTTTAAAGAGGCCGGTAATGGAGTCGATGGTCACGTGTCATGCTCTCTGGCCGTTTTGAAAAAATGAGGAAGAGCTTAGAAAATGTCATAAAAAAATTATGATGATAAGCGAAACGTAAAAATAAGCTAAAAGTAAAAATAAGGGAGAAGGGTTTAGAAAAAAAAAAAAAAAAACGTGAAAATAAGCGGGGCGTGAAAATAAGTAGAAGTAAGTTTGAGGGTTACAGTGCCAAGAGAATTTAGAAGTAGTTTTCTGAAATTTTTTTTAATGTAAACAGACAAAGAGAGAGAGAGAGAGAGAGAGAGAGAGAGAGAGAGAGGACGTGAAAATAAGTAAAAGTAAGGTAAAGGATTGCAGTGTCAAGAGAAAGTAGAAAGTAATATTCTGAATTTTTCTATATTTAAAGAGAGAGAGAGAGAGAGAGAGAGAGAGAGAGAGAGAGAGAGAGAGAGACGTGAAAAATAAATAAAAGTAAGGTAAAGGATTGCAGTGTCAAGAGAATGTAGAAAGTAGAATTCCTCATTGTTTGAGAGAGAGAGAGAGAGAGAGAGAGAGAGAGAGAGAGAGAGAGAGAGAGAGAGAGACTTAACGTTTGTGTGCTAGACACCTTTTTTTTTCTTTTCCCCTTTTGCATAATTAACATAACCATGCTACCTGTTACGTGATGTAAAGGCTTAATTACGATCCACTCGAGGAACGATACTTTTTGTTTACGGTCGAATAGCGTGATATTTAAGAACAGTGCGTGGGTGGATTATGTTACATGGAAAGAAATGTACTTTTATATATATATCTATATCTATCTATCTATATATATATATATATATATATATATATATATATATATATATATATATATATATAAAGAAATGGAGCTATATATTTTTTCCTATTCATGTTGAAAGTTTTGACTATGTTAAATATAGTTTTGATTTATGTAATTATTATCAGATAGATTTGATTTTTTCGTGTGTGTTTTTGACAGTTGTAAGCATGGATTATATATATATATATATATATATATATATATAGAGAGAGAGAGAGAGAGAGAGAGAGAGAGAGAGAGAGAGAGAGAGAATAGTTTTCTCCATGCTTGCAAAGTGACAATTACGCGACATTGAGAAACAGCTCAACATTTTATTGCTCTCTCTCTCTCTCTCTCTCTCTCTCTCATCAGAAATACCGTCAGGTTTCTCACGTTACCAGGACACGTAAACTTCAAAATTCATGGCAATAATACTTATGGTGTCATTACCATTGCTTCGTCTCTCTAAACTATATTTAGAATTCAGTGGTCATAGCATTGATGATCGATTGCAAAATCAGTTATTATTGACCGCTCTAAATTAATTATTTAATGATGAGTGATTAATTGCAATAGTGATTATGATGATAGTTTGTGATCGAGCTTTGGGGGCTATGAATTATAATTATGTATTTCCATAATGTTTTACTTGTTTCAAGAATATTATATACTTATGAATAATATGGTTCTTATTGATAAACTCAGTTTTATCATAATAATGATAATAATAATAATAGTAATAATAATAATAATCCTTATTATTGGTTTTTATCTCAGGGAATTTATCATTATATCGTTCTTATTGATGATAGACATTATTATTATTATTTTTATTATTATTATTATTATTATTATTATTAAATCAGAGCCTATCCAGTATTGTTTATATTTATTATTATTATTATTATTATTATTATTATTATTATTATTATTATTATTATTATTATTATTATTATTATTATTAATGTTGTTGTTGTTTTATAATTATTATGATTAACTAGTTTTGTAATTATTATTATTCTGTCTTCTTAAAGTCCACGCTCGCCATATCAGTAATTGAAAGAAAATTGCGCAGAGTTCTCAGGTCACGATAAGAATACTACTCCATAATAACAGGTCACGATGACCTCTTGTAGCCAAGATGACCCCTCATTACGCAACGTAATGAACGTAATGAAATACCGTAATGAAAGGTTATTTCTGATGAGAACCCTATTTCTGATGTTATTCATATTATTCAGCTGCAAGGAAGACTTGATTATATTTGCTCTGCTTTTGTCTTCTAGTCAATTTTGGGCAAGTTTTTAATTAGGGGGTAGTGAGGTTAATTTGTGTGTCTTCCAGTCCTCCGTACCTGTCATCTGGGCGTGCGTGCGTGTGTGTGTGTGTGTGTGTGTGTATGTGTGTGTGTGTTTGTTTGTTTGTTTGTGTACTGTCAGTTCACCTAGTAAACAAAATGCGAACTGTGACGCTTCTTAATTTTTTCATGTTCTTTTTTTTCCATTGATCAATTTTATTCCTTTTTTATATGTTTGTTATATTGCAATGTTGTCTCCAGATACCATTTCGTTTCTAAAGTGCTTTATTTTTCTAGTTTTTCTTTAACAAATTGGTCGTTTGATTTCTTATTGTTTATATTCTACAATGAAATGGAAGACTGCAGTTTCTGCAAAAATACAAAACTGAGAAAAATGGTAAATACTACAGTTTTCCCTTGCCTTACTACTGATTTTGCAGATACTAGAACTGGGACCCCCTAAATACTCGTGGAAAGCATTGAAGAATCATTCTGAAAATGCAGTAACTTGTGTATTAGTGTTTCACGAGCCCAATAGGTGGCATATCTCAATTTCGAAAATTTTGCTGATACTGCATTTTTCCATTTTAGGGCAGTATTGTGCTAGGTATATGCCAGCACGGGCTGTTGCTTCGAAACGAGTTGCCCATTCTTACTTTTGTGTTATGTCCTCAGACTTGTAAAGCAGAAATTCTTCTTAATCTGTATTAACTGTATATCAGAGTTTCTTTTTAAGTTGCCTAAACTTTTTTTTGATAGAATTATTCATATATCAAGTCTTGCATTGGTTCTCAAACTTTAGCAGAGCCTTGCCATGTTTCAGTGGATATGTCTGGGTATGGTAGCATCTCACTTCTTTGTAAATAACCCAAGAATTAATGAAATCATATCTCAGGAGATCAGTAAAATAATTGTAAATAAATTTAGTGTTTTAGTGACAGTTTTTTGAATTAAGAGACTGAAAAGTTATTTTTTATTTTTTCCTAAAATGAAATACTTCCTCACATCTCTCTCAAACATCCTTATATCCCCTCACACCTCATGCTCGTAACACTAATCTCTCACAATCCTGTCACTTATACGCCCAAAATCATATCTCAAGAAAGGGTAAAATAGTTTTAAATAATTTAATACTCCAATGATAGTTTACGAATAAAACGCTTGAGAATTTAATTACCAGTTTTCCTAAAACGAAGTACATTTTACAAAGCCACCTACGTACATGCATAATCTCATCGCCCAGCCACGGATATAAGGATATCCTTATACATCCCTCACACCTCGTCCTCGCGACACTTATCCCTCATAATCCTGTCACTCATACGCCCGCCGCTCATCCGCTGCCCTCATCAGAGGCAGTGGAAGTCCTCATTGAACGAAGGTAAACGCTCATGATGCATATCGATGGCATTGCTAATCTGGTCTCCCTCTCGCCCACAAAGACACCTTTAATGCGAATTCCCATTCCGAGTGGATGATGGTGGTGATGATTCCCATTGCGAGTGGATGATGGTGGCGATGATAATGATGAGAGGGCCGAGGGAATAATACGCCAATTGTGGCGCTGAGAAGACTGGTTTTGGCACTATATAGGAGGGTATTGGTGTCAGAGGAGATTTAGTACTTGTGAATTGATGCGGTCTGCGTTATTCCCTTAGAAGGACGTTTGGGACTTCTTTGGAATAATTGGGGAAGGTGAATTTTTTGAGAAGGACCGGTTTTCTGTTTGGACACAGTGCATGAATGGATGCACATACATACATACATACATAGTTAGTCGACTGTGGTGGGTTACATGCAGGTTGGAATGGGCGACTGGGGCTAAAGACCTCATCCCAATAGATTTGCTGAAGATGTATTTATATATCCTATATACATAAATTTATGTATATGTATATATATGTATATATATATATATATATATATATATATATATATATATATATATATATATATATATATGTGTGTGTGTGTGTGTGTGTGTGTGTGTGTATGTACATACATATATGCATTATGTATATGTATATATGTATATATATATTTATATATATATATATATATATATATATATATATATATATATATATATATATATATATATATATGTGTGTGTGTGTGTGTGTGTGTGTGTGTGTGTGTACATACATATACATAAATATATATGTATACATATATATATATATATATATATATATATATATATATATATATGTATATATATATATATATATATATATATTTGTGCGTGAGTGTCAGTGTTTATAGATGCGTGTTAGTGGATGTACTCATATTACACACACATATATCCTGAGAGAGAGAGAGAGAGAGAGAGAGAGAGAGAGAGAGAGAGAGAGAGAGAGAGGACCCAAGGAGTCTCGTCTCGTGCATCTCGGGGCCACGGCTTGTTTGTTCCGTGCGGGTCCCTATTTAGCAATTAATCAAGTCACAAGGGCTGATTCCTTGAAGTCAGTCAGCGCCGCTTATCCATCACCCGTTGGCCCTCCTGCTATCAGGCAGCTTATAGCCACGGCGATTGAGAAATGTTGTCTCGATATATATATACATATATATATATATATATATATATATATATATATATATATATATATATATATATATATATATATATATATATATATATATATATATATATATATATGTATATATATACTGTATATATATGTATATACTGTATATAGATGTGTGTCTATATAGTATATATATATATATATATATATATATATATATATATATATATATATATATATGTGTGTGTGTATATATGTATATATGTATGTATGTATGTATATATATATAAAGGCTAATGCCACGAAGGAAAATTGAAACAACGGAGGGGTATTAGCCTTTATTTATACAATCATGTTCCATTTCTTCGTGATTCAGTTATATATTTATATATATATATGTAATATTTTTTATATATAAATCTATATCCATCTATCTATCTTTATATATATATATATATATATATATATATATATATATATATATATATATGTATGTATGTATATATATATAGGTGTGTGTGTTTGTGTGTGTGAGAGAGAGAGAGATTGTTTGTGTTTATTTGTTTATCTGTTTGTTTGCTCACGCATATCCTTTCGCTAATCGCCCGTCAGATTGATTCTTGAGTCGCGTGATGCCGGAAGAGTCAGCTGCCTAAAAAAAAAAAAAAGAAAAAAAAGAGAGAGAAAAAAAGGATGCATCCGATCGCCTAATAATGATTGCTTGATCTATTTTCCAGCCGTCAGGAAGACGAACGGCCTAATTGCATCAGGCTGCAATCACGGCCGTTAAATATTGACAGCCGGACTCGTCTCTAACCGCTTCCGCCGTCATTTTCTCTCTCTCTCTCTCTCTCTCTCTCTCTCTCTCTCTCTTTTTCTTTTTTTTTTTAAATCTCCTGTCGCGAGTTTTCCGTCAGATCCTCTTTGGTGTTGTTCTTTCGGGTGGTGACGTCATGTTGTTGTTGTTTTTATTGTTGTTGGATGTCAGCATTTTTCATTTAGTTTTCTTTCTTGTGTTCAGCTTGTTTTGGTTTTTTGTTTTTAGTTTTCTGTAAAAGAAAGCTATTGTGACGGCTTTGTCTGTCCGCACTGTTTCCTGTCCGCCCTCAGATCTTACAAACTACTGAGACTAGAGGGCTGCAAATTGGTATGTTAATCATCCACCCTCCAACCATCAAACATACCAAATTGCAACCCTTTAGCCTCAGTAGTTTTTATTTTATTTAAGGTTAAAGATAACCTTAATCGTTAGCCTTGCAACGATATAGGACAGGCCACCACCGGGCCGTGCTTAAAGTTTCATGGGCCGCGGCTCCTACAGCATTATACCGAGACCACCTAAAGATAGATCTGTTGTCGGTGGCCTTGATTATACGGTGTACAGAAAACTCGATTGCGCCGAAGAAATTTCTTCGCATTCTTTAGTTATTTTTTTTTTAAGTATTATTGTGGTGTTATCATTTGTTTGAGTGTTATTGCTCTCTTTTATTCTTTGCTATTATTGGCGTTAATCTACAGCTTCTAATTTTTATTACTGATGTTGAGTTCTTGTCATTCATTGTGTTATATTGTTATTGTCATTCTTGTTTATTCATTGTTTTTTTTTTTTGTTGTTTTATCTTTCACGATGTTCATCATTTCTAGCGTTCATCTTTTTTTTTTTTATCCATTGCTATCGTTGGTATTTAACTTTCGTATTCGCTATCACTACTGTTAGGAATCTTTCTGATTTTATAGATAATAGATAATAGTATATAATTTTATAGGTAATAGTATAATTTTATAGATAATAGTATAATTTTTAGATAAAAGTATAATTTTATAGATAATAATATATAAGAATAACATTCTTCCATGAGTTCACCTACTTACTGTAACCCAGTACTCCATACACTATTTATTTATGAAATTATTAAGTCGTGTTTTTTTTTATTTTTTAATAACTGATCTCTTCTTTCTGTTTCCCACTATCTTCTGGTACCTCATTCCACTGAACACCATAATATTCTTTGGAAGCTTGAATTTCAAGTCAGTGGCCCCTGTGTATTGTTCTATATGAATCGGAGTAATTTTCTCAATAAGAAGAAGAAGAAGAAGAAGAAAGAAGAAGAAGAAGAAGAAGAAGAAGAAGAAGAAGAAGAAGAAGAAGAAGAAGACCCTCTTTGAGGACAGTTTTGTCCACTAATATTGATGTGCAGGAAAAGAGAATTATTATTATAAGAATTGAGAAAATTCAGCATAAAAGCAGTTCGCAAAATGAAGCCATTTTATTCAATAATAATAATAATAATAATAATAATAATAATAATAATAATAATAATAATAATTAAAGCCCTCATTCCCATTTAGGAAAATAAATCAGATTGAAATTCTTTATATTATCCTCAAAAGGTCATTTGTAATGGCTGGTCTCTCATACATAACTTTAGTGGAGAAATGTTTCAACATAAAGGAATTTTCTTGTTGATAGTAATTTTTTTTTTTTTTGACTGGGTTTATTTTTGGGTAGTCTAGCCATGCCCGTGCCCGTCAGCGATTAACGCACCATGAGACATGTCATGCCATGAGAGAGAGAGAGAGAGAGAGAGAGAGAGAGAGAGAGAGAGAGAGAGAGAGAGAGAGACTGACTGTCTGGAGTATTGATAATCAGAACGGTGCAGAGCGCTGTAATGCGTGCAATATTTTTCGCCTCTTTTCACAAGATTGATGATGCAAGGTGCAGGAGAATCAATTAGTAGGTCGAGAGGGACTTAGAAACGACAGGTAAAATGACTATGGTGTCACCCAGGTCACGGGGAACCCCCCAGTGGTCCTGAATATTAATGGTCTTAAAAAAAATCAGGTGTGCTAGGGGGTTGAGATTCTGGTGTCACTGACACCGGATTGAAAGTTGAACATGATTGAGAACTGCGGCCCTATGCTTACTTGTTTAGTCCGCACTTTTTCTGTCCGCCCTCAGATCTTAAAAATTACTGAGGCTAGAGGGCTGCAAATTGGTTTGTTGATCATCCACCCTCCAATCATCAAACGTATCAAATTGCAGCCCTCTAGCCTGAGTAGTTTTTATTTTATTTAAGGTTAAATTTAGCCATGATCGCGCGTCTGGTGCCGCTATATGTGCCAACAACACAGGCCATAACCGGGCTGTGGCTTAAAGTTTCATGCGCCGTGGCTGAGACTTACTGGGCAAAAACCTAGTGGTTATAATTTTCATAAGAATTCACAAATAAGTTTTTGTGTGAGTGGTTATAATTTTCGTAAGAATCCACACATAACTTTTTTTGTTGACAGACGAACAGACAAACGACAACCATACAGAACCAGAAATACCATATTCCGCTTTTATTCCTCGGTCCTGAAATGCTAAGTTCGATCCCACAATTATATTATGTGTTTATTTCGTCAATATCAGCTCTCCCTGAAATCGCTGGTCCGGCCACTGCTTCTATTGCTTGATTGCCAAGATATATCAGTTTCTCTCTACCTTTATCCACCTCTCTCTCTCTCTCTCTCTCTCTCTCTCTCTCTCTCAAGCGTTCCTTCCCACTTCTTTTCTCTTTTCCTTCAGATCTTGATCAGTGTCTGGCGTAACGACCACAGTTTTCTTTCCTTTTGTCTGTCTGTCTGTCTGTCTGTCTGTCTGTTTGTCTGTCTGTCTGTCTGTCTGTCTGTCTGTCATTGTCCTTGTCCTTGTCTTTGTCCCTGTCCTTGTCCGTCCTTCAGTATGCATGTCATCCATCACCCTGTTGACAGAAGTGAACAAGAATTTTATATTTCATGGGACCCAAATTTGCTTATCACTGACCACCTTCTCTCCAGAAGATTATGAAGAGAGAGAGAGAGAGAGAGAGAGAGAGAGAGAGAGAGAGAGAAAGAACGTCAAAGAAAGTGACCAAAGTACACGAGAGAGAGAGAGAGAGAAGAGAGAGAGAGAGAGAGAGAGAGCTCAAAGAACGTCAAAGAAAGCAACCAAAGTACACGAGAGAGAGAGAGAGAGAGAGAGAGAGAGAGAGAGAGAGAGAGAGAGAGAGAATAGTAGTCTCTGAATATCAGTTCGTCAGAACTCCCATGAAATTGCTTGCATGTCTGTCTGTCTGTGTCCGTCTGTGCGCCCTGTCATGCTTATGGGTCAGTGGGCTCTGGCCTGTCACTCTCGATAATAAGCCTTAATGAACGTAATGGTTGTTCCCGGGGTACGTATTGACCTGAGGAAAGTATCGACATCGCCATTATCATCATTAGCATCATTACCATCATGAAGTCCCCATCAATTCTTCCATTATTTCTCTCTCTCTCTCTCTCTCTCTCTCTCTCTCTCTCTCTCTCTCTCTCTCTCTCTCTCAGTCAGGTCACCGATGGCGTTTGGCAGGAAATGAAATTGTCTAAGACATATCATTCACCGAGTGATTACTTCGTTGTTCAATTGCTTGCGTTTCTGTCACCTTCCTTCAGTAATAATAATAATAATAATAATAATAATAATAATAATAATAATAATAATAATAATAATAATAATAATAATAATAATATGTTCTTGAAAAGTAGTGTTTTCTTCATGTATGTTTCACAACATATATAATACGATACAGTATATGTATATGTATATGTATATATATATATATATATATATATATATATATATATATATATATATATATATATATATATATATATATATATATATATTTATATTACATATTTCAGTTTGAATTAATGTGTTAGGCAGCATTTTTTTAACACTTTAATGAAAAAATGTCAGCAATATTTTTGCGATTTAATAGTGTGTTTTTATCGGACCTTCTCAGGTTTTATCAATTTTAGTAGATGTTTCTGTGGTATGGTTGTTTGGTCATCTTGAGGTCGAGTCTCAGACAGCATATTATACCTCTCTTGTCTTCCATTCTATGTAATAATAATAATAATAATAATAATAATAATAATAATAATAATAATAATAATAATAATAATAATAATGATAATAATAATAATAACAATAATAATAATAATAATAATAATAATGGAGAAACTAATCTACAGTCATGAATCTGTACAAATATTATAAAAACAAATATAAACAGTGAGCTTTCGAGAATCTGTGCAATTCTCATTTTCATGGAACTGTGAACTTTCTTTCTCATTCAGATCAGTACCTTAGTATTTCGTGCTCCATATTGCCGCTTGCACCGGGCCCCTAAAGGCCTGTTGGAAGTTCCAGTAGCAGGTGATTCTCTGTATGGTAGGAGAGTTAATTATAAATTGAAGTCTTCTTGTTCTTTTATCTTTTATGTGACTCTGGGTTGTCATCATTGCTTAATTAATTGCAGAATTGTTATTTTGATGTGGTAATTAATCATTGTCATTTTGATGTGGTAATTAATTATTATTTTGATGCGGTAATTAATTATTGTTATTTGATGTGGTAATTAATTATTGCTGTTTTGATGTAATTAATATTTGTTATTTTGTTGTGGTATTTAATTATTATTAATGATTTTTATTGGTATTTTGATGTGGTAATTAATTATAGGTATTTTTGATACGATAATTAATTATTGGTATTTTTGTGATATTGTTGTTATTTCGTTGTGGTAATTAATTATTGTTATTTTGATATGGTTATTAATAATTTTTATTTTGACGTGGTAATTATTATTGTTATTTTGACGTGGTAATTATTTTGATTTTGATGTGGTAATTAATTTTTGTTATTTTATGTGATTAATTAGTTATTTTGATGTAGTAATTAATTATTGTTTTTTTGGTGTGGTAATTATTGTTATTTTGGTGTGGTAATTGGTGATTGTTATTATGACGTGGTAATTATTATTGTTATTTTGATGTGGTAATTAATTATTGTTATTTTGACGTTGTAATTAATTATTGTTATTTTGGTGTGGTAATCAATTATCGTTTTTTGAAGTGGTAATTAATTACTGTTATTTTGATGTGTCAGTTAATCCCCCTTGTCATTTCTGCCTTTCTGTAAAGGAAGATTTATCGGTGATGTCTTTTCTTTTATACATGAATTTTTTTCACTTGAAGGTTTTCTTGTTCTTCTCGCACTTTGAATTCTCCCCTTTTTTCCTGATGCCCTTTCCGGTAGCACCAGTAGAGGAGGAGGAGGAGGAGGAGGAGGGGGAGGAGGACGAGTAGGAGGAGGGCGGGCCAGTATCTTTTGTGTATATAATTTAAATTAACATCTTTCTTTTCTCATATTTTTTTATTCTCTTTTTACTCAGATTGCTCCTTTCTTCGTCAATTACTATACGATGGAAGAGGAGGAGAAGGAGGAGGAGGAGGAGGAGGAGGAGGAGGAGAAACTTCTTTCTCCTTTCCTTCAAACTTAAAATCTCTTCTCTTTATTCACACGAATTCCTTTTTCTCATTCTAAATTTTCCCCTATCTGTTACCTCACTTTTCATCGTAGGAGGGGGAAGAAAAAGAGGAGAAGGAATAGGAGATGGAGGAGGAAGAGGAGGCGGAGGAGGAGGAGAAGGAAATGGAGATGGAGGAGAAAAAGGAACTCTCTTTTTCCCCCTCTTCCTTATACATGTAATCACTTCGATTTTTAACATGGATTTGTTCCTACTCTGAATTCTCCTCTTTCTGTTACCTCTCTCTCCATCGTAAGAGGAGGAGGAGGAGGAAAAGAAGGAAGAGGAGGACGGTGATTTTCTCTTCGCATTTCTTATTCTTGTTCTGAACTCTCCTCTTTCTGTTACCTCTCTATTCATCGTAGGAGGAAGAGAAAAATGATGATGATGAATTTCCTCTTATTTTGAATTTTCCATCTTCTGCTACCTCATTCCCCATCTTAAGATGAGGAAGAAAAGAAGGAATAGGAGGAGGAAGAGAAGAAGGAGGAGGAGGAGGAAGAAGGAAGAAGGAGGAGCTTTTTTCTATTCTCTTCTTATATATAAAATCTTTGGTTTTTCAGATGAATTTCTTCATATTCCGACTTTTCCCCAATCGTTGTAGAAGGAGGAAGAGAAAATGATGATGATGGTGATGATAGTGAGAGGAGGAGGAGGAGGAGGAGGGGGAGCGTTCTTATCTTCCTCTTTTAAACTCAAAATCTCTTTTATTCATTCACATGAATTTCCTCTTATTTTGAATTCTCCTTTTTCTGTTGACTCATTCCCCCATCGTAGGATGAGGAGAAAGAGAGGGAATAGGAGGAGGAGGAGGAGGAAGAAGAACTTTTTTATTTTCTTTCACCTTCATTATACATGAAATCTCTTCTTATTCTAACTTCTCCTCTTCCTGTTACCTATCGTCATCGTAAGAGGAGGAAGAGAGGAGGAGGAGGAGGAGGAAGATAAGGAAGAAGAAGAGGAAGAAGGAAGAGGAAGGAAGGAGGAAGAGGGAGCTAGGATGGAGGAGAAGGAGGAGTCAGTGATCCATGAGCCGGGCAGACCCTTCTCTTTCAGTTTCCTCACTCCCCATCGTCGTAGGAGGAGGAAAGGAAGAAACAGGAGATGGAGGAGGAAGAGAAGAAGGAGGATAAGGAATAAGAAGAAGGAAGGAGAAAGAGGGAGCTAGGACGGGGGAGGAGGAGGAGTCAGTGATCCATGAGCCGAGCCGACCCTTCGTGTCTGGGAGTAATTTTTCTAGCTATCAACAGACCCCCATTAACTATGTTCGCCTGTTTAGTTTACGTGTTTCTGGACGATGTTAATTGGAGGATAATTTCACTTTTCGATGAATTTTTGATTGAGTGGGACGGCTTGCGGAGCAGCAGCAGCAGCTAGCAGCAGCCTGCCTTCTTTGCTCTCTCTCTCTCTCTCTCTCTCTCTCTCCATACGTATTGCCCCATTCGGAATTGCTGTGCTGTTATTAAAAAGAAATAGACTGAAGTAAAGTACTGTATATTTAGTAGTAAAAATGAAATTATTGAAGTATATTTGAAAAGAAAAATAATTACAAAACTCAATGATAAAAACGTTGGTTTTTCTGTATGGTAATTCTGTTATTTTTTTAAAGGAAGCATTTTACTTTCGTAGGGTCCCGAAAAGTTATAATTAAGTTGAAGTTATTTTATCATGTCATATTCAAATCAAAATTATTGTATGTTGCCATACTTAGATTAAAGTTATTTTATTTTGATTTATTCAGATTGAAGCAATTTGATTTCGTTCATTAAAATATTCAGCATTTCGAGAAATATCGAAAGATCAAGAGGACGTCGGACTTATTGATTGTGTGTATGTATATGTATATATGTATATATATATATATATATATATATATATATATATTATTATTATTATTATTATTATTATTATTATTATTATTATTATTATTACTGATTGGAAGGAGACCCTCTTTTAGGCAAGTTTGGGTATAGATTGTGTACAGTCAATTTTTAGCACAACAACAACAACATATTATTATTATTATTATTATTATTGTTGTTGTTGTTGTTGTTGTTGTTGTTGTTGTTGTCGTGTTTGCATGTGGTTATAAAAAATTGAAAAGTTATAACATTCTAACTTTAATGAAAAATTAGATAGCATTAAGAAACGTTTTAACTGTGCATAAGGAATAATTCTAATTGATATGATTATTTTGTTTTATAGAGTGGAAAATAATTTTTACTTTTATATTCACTATATCAAACTTATCCTTTTAGTTCCAGGTAGTACATGCCACCAGTTGATCAATGTAGCTTGTATTTTAGCGATTAGGTTATTGCAAATCAAGTTTGCGACGTTCATAAATTATTAATGTCCATTTTGAAATTAGTTATGCTAAGTGCTCGTGAAGGAAACGGTTTTTGTTTGGAACATGAATGTTTAGATTTACGTTTGGAATTATTTTTACTTGATTGATGTCTATTCATTAATTGTATGTTTTCCATTTCCGTCTATTCATTAATTGTATGTTTTCCATTTCCACCTTTTAGTATCCTTTATGCCTTAGTCTTCTTGTTTGTTTTCCTCATGTTGTCATATTTCACTGTGGCTCTATTCTCTTCAGGTTCCTTGTTTCTCTCTCTCTCTCTCTCTCTCTCTCTCTCTCTCTCTCTCTCTCTCTCTCTCTCTCTCTCTCTCATTCAGTCACTTTCATGTCGGAAGAGTACCGAGAGGGTACGTAAAGATAACACGTTTAAGATGAAGGATTTGCACTTATTGTGATTTCAAGGTTCTATCCTTTTAAATTATTATTGTTATTATTATTATTATTATTATTATTATTATTATTATTATTATTATTATTATTCTGTAGAAAACCTTTGTTAGTGTTGATCCTAGGCGACGTTTCACCCAGGCTCAGCTGAGCATATTATTATTATTATTATTATTATTATTATTATTATTATTATTATTATTATTATTATTATTATTATTATTATTATTATTATTATTCAGAAGATGAACGCAATTCATATGGAGCAAGCCCACAGGGGCCACTGCTTTGAAATTCAAGCTTCCAAAGAATATGGTGTTATTTACAATTATTAGAAAAGAAAAATAAATTAACAAAGAAATAAATAAATACATAAAAAGCATAAGTAAATTATTAAATTACGATCAGAATGTTTTATGGGTATTAATGAATTGCAACTTCCCTTGAACTTTTGACGTTCCAATTGCTCAACATCATCGGGGAGACTGTTCCACAGTCCAAAGTGTGAGGGATAAAGGAGACAGATTGCAGAGCCTTGGAAAACAGAAGAGAGGTAGGATTACCGGAATACAGAGATTGACTTAGGTGGTATATAAATCCGATTAGTGGTAAATCCAATCGATTTTTCTATAATTCATATTTTACATTCGATCTTTTAGGTTCCATAAAAGATGTTTTAAAGGACATTGATGTTAAAAACCTCATAGAAAGTTTTTAAAACTACCGATGTTTTCTTGTCCTCATTGACTTACTATCATAGCCTCTCAGTTTAGTGTACATAATCAGTGATTAATTCTTCCTTTGTTTATCCGTTCCTTATTCTCTGTTATCTTTGGCCCTTGCTCTAAGTTCACTTTGTTCTTCCCGGGGATTTCCGAGTTATTATTATTATTATTATTATTATTATTATTATTATTATTATTATTATTATTATTATTATATAGATCCTATTTCCCTCACGATACAACATGACATTTTGTGTAATCCATTCTATCCTTTTCTTTCTATTTTGGTCATTTCTTTCTATTCGTCATCATTGCTTCATAGTCTCTCTCCCCTTGTCGGTTCCATGTTCTTACCTTACATTCTTATTCCCTTTCCGTCGCCCTTCCATAATCCTTGGTACTGCTCTTATTACCCTGCTGGTATTCATTTCCTTCATACGTTCGCGGCTTCTCTTATGCCTTGTGCGTTATTGCGGAGTTCCGTCTTGCATCGTCATACCTGGAATTTCCAGACCTCTGTGCGTTCCTTAGCATTCCGTGTCATGTCTTTTTCTCTTTTGCAGGCAGTTGCCTTTGTCCAGTCTTTGTGTGTGTTTGTGTGTGTATGTGTGTGTGTGTGTGTGGTGGGGAGGGGGCTGTTGTTGAGTGGGGTTGGGATTGGGGTGGGGAGGTGTTACTTTGCCTAGCAGACGACAGAATCAAATGACAAAACTGCAAAGTTGCCTTTGTCCAGTCTTTGTGTGTGTGAGTGTGTGTGTGTGTGTGTGTGTGCGTGGTGGGGATGGGAGGGGGTTTTTGTTGAGTGGGGGTGGGGATTGGGGTGGGGGGAGGTGTTACTTTGCTTAGCAGACGACAGAATCAAATGACAAAACTGCAAAGTTGAAAATGGGAAGCCGAGTCAAAGATGTTTTTTTTTTTTTCAGTCAACTCATCCCATTGGTTCCAAGGGCTCATTTTGAATCGTTGCTGCTTGCATCAGATCTTATTAAGGGCTGTTGCAAGTTAAAATGCCTTGAAATTTTTTATACATATAAATCACAGGCATTTACCTACACTCTACCTTTCTTATCCTTTAACCTGACTGTGTCAATATAAATGTTTAAACTCCAGAATTAGAATTCTAATTTTTATTTACAGATATTTTTAGCAGATATTCACACATTTTTACATAGATATTTTTCACAATTTTGTAAAACTAGATTTTCATAAATGTTGATATTCCTACTTATAGTAAATAAAAGAATACTTTTTAAACTGTAACTGCTGTGAACTGCTGTCAGGAGCAGGAGTCTTCGTTGACTTGAAGCCAGTTTAATGACGAGTTCTTTACATTAAGGTTCCATCATCATCATCATCATCATCATCATCGTGTAGATTGCGATCATGATTATCATTATGAATTTGTAAAACAGAACTTTTAAAATATTTTTATCACCTGTTTGTCAAAGTTATTCATTTTTAGTTTTCTGTAAAGGAAAACTATTGTACCGGCTTTGTCTGTCCGTCCGCACTTTTTTTCTGTCCGCACTTTTTCTGTCCACCCTCAGATCTTAATAACTACTGAGGCTAGAGGGCTGCAAATTGATATGTTGATCATCCACCCTCCAATCATCAAACGTACCAAATAGCAGCCTTTAACCTCAGTAGTTTTGATTTTACTTAAGGTTAAAGTTAGCCGTAATCGTGCTTCTGGCAACGATATAGGATGGGCCACCACCGGGCCGTGGTTAAATTTTCATGGGCAGCGGCTCATACAGCATTATACCTTGACCACCGAAAGATAGATCTGTTTTCGGCGGCCTTGATTATACGCTGTAGCGGCTGTACAGAAAACTCGATTGCGCCGAAGAAACTTCGGCGCAATATTTACTTGTTTATAGTGGCATTGATTTTTTTTTTTTTTTTAGAAGTTTGTGGATTATGATTTTTATAATGTCTAAAACGTTCTTATCAGTTTTATGTAGCTGATGTTTTGGCCTTTCTTACATGCAAACTTCTATTAATTTTCTATTCTTTTATTGTGTAATATATGAAAATTGTGAAAATTAAAAAGTACTGTATGAAAGGTATCGTAATATTAACTTTAGGAATTGTTTTGATGCGTAAGTCTTGGATGTTAATGCAGAGAATTTACAACTTATATGTATAATAGTCGTCTACTAATAGTGATATGAACATATGAAAATTATATTATTTTTGCTAAATCTTAGGTATTTTTTTACATTATTAAGTAACAGCCTTTTTGAAAATACTAGAAGCATGAGGTTCTAAACAATTAGCTAGGTAATAGTATTTTTTTTTTACAATTCTAGGTAATAGTCTTTTAGAAAATACTCGAAGAGTGAGGTTCTAAACACTCAGCTAAGTAACAGTATTTTTTTTTTTTACAATTCTAAGTAATAGCCTTTTAGAAAATACTCGAAGAGTGAGGTTCTAAACACTCAGCTAGGTAACAGTATTTTTTTTTTACAATTCTAGGTAATAGCCTTTTAGAAAATACTCGAAGAGTGAGGTTCTAAACACTCAGCTAAGTAACAGTATTTTTTTTTTTACAATTCTAGGTAATAGCCTTTTTGAAAACACTAGAAGTATGAGGTTCTAAACATTCAGCTAAGTAATAGTATTTTTTTACAATTCTAGGAAATTCCCTTTTAGAAAATACTAGAAGTATGAGGTTCTAAACACTCATCTAAGTAATAGTATATTTTTCACAAATCTACATAAAGGCATTTTTAATAAATACTAGAAGTTTGAGGTTCTAAACACTCAGCGAAGTAATAGTATTGTTTGTTTTTTACAATACTAGGTAATAGTATTTTCAATAAATACTAGAACCTTGTTGCTCTAAACACTCAGCTAAGCAATAGTATTTTTTTTACAATTCTAGGTAATAGCATTTTTAATAAATATTGTTTTTTTACAATACTAGGTAATAGTATTTTCAATATATTCTAGAACCTTGATGCTCTAAACACTCAGCTAAGTAATAGTATTTTTTTTTTTACAATTCTAGGTAATAGCATTTTTAATAAATACTAGAAACATACATAAGGTTCTAAAGACTCAACTAAGCAATAGTACTTTTTTTTTTACAATACTAGGTAATAATATTTTTAATAAATACTAGAACCTTGACGCTCTAAACACTCTTTTATATTGATGTGAAAATTGCTAACATAAAAATAAGCTGTATTTAAACACTAGAACTATTACATAGTAAAGACTACTTATATTGACGTGAGCAGTATGAGAAGGAAACTATGATACATATGAATACTGTAATTATGGAAAGGCACCATTTAGAATGACGAGAATCATGGAAAGAGAAGTGTGCTATTCATAAATCTATGAATATTATATACTACATATGAATACTACAGGTATGGAAAGGCAACATTTAGAATGATGAGAGTTATGGAAAGAGAAGTATACGCTATTCATAAATCTATGAATATTATATACTACATATGAATACTGCAAGTATGGAAAGGCACCATTTAGAATGACGAGAATGATGCAAAGAGACGTAAGCTATTCATAAATTCATGAATAATATATACTAGAAACATAGCGACAAAACTATACAGTTTTGCATGAACTTTCGATGATCGACATCAACCGATTCGTAACCATTCCAGTAACATTACCCCGGGCGCCAAGCAACGAAAAACCAAACACAGGTCTGCTGTAGCTTTTTTTTTATTTTGCCCCCCCTCCGCCCCTTTCATTGCCAGCGTCACACACGCGTGCGGTACCAGTGAACACTTAAATTAACGCGCAGCAAAACATCCAAGTTATGTACCGCTGTGGCTGGTTGGCGAAGCTTTTCATGCAACGGGAGCATAATTCTCGTAAGCGTTCGCATAACTGACCCGCGTTATACTTCGTGTTTCTCTCTCTCTCTCTCTCTCTCTCTCTCTCTCTCTCTCTCTCTCTCTCTCTCTCTCTCTCTCTCTATTCTTCTTATTCTTCTTCTTCTTCTTCTTCTTTCGTCAATTGGTATAGCCTCGATTCTCCCCCGTCCCTTCTTAATCAGTTTCTCGGTATTTTAATTGTGGCGTTGACGCTCTGAATTCGTGGTTGAGAGTAAATAGAATTTTTGATTGCTTGTTTTTTCTTTCTCTCTCTCTCTCTCTCTCTCTCTCTCTCTCTCTCTCTCTCTCTCTCTCTCTCTCTCTCGTCCGAGTCATTGCTCTTTTATTGTTCTATTTCGTGTCCTAAGCGTTTCTTATGCATTAAGAAACGTGTGCTTGTATAATGGAGTTAGATATGTATATACGCGTACGGTACCGGTATATGTTGTGGGTGCACGCACACTTTAAGTTAGTAATTACTGCGTAGATGTGATGACATGCATTTTCAGCGTTGGTTATAAGTAAGGGCTCTAGGTGTGCTTATATACAGTATATAAGTACACCTGCCATTACTTGTGACCAACAACTTAAGGTATGTCATGCTATATATATACTATATATATATATATATATATATATATATATATATATATATATATATATATATATATATATATATATATTGTGTGTGTGTGTGTGTGTGTGTGTGTGTGTGTGCAGTGTAGAAATCTGCTGGTCACTTTTTACCAACTAATATGTAACTGTAATAGCCACAATGCCCTCATAACTTCTCGAATTCTTGGCGCTTTTTTGGATACGCTTGTCATTACAAAGCCTTAAGATCCAAGTGCAAGAAATGTGAAGAAATTCTGATGCCCGATAGCGGGAAACGAACCCGGGCCCCATAATCAGAAATGGACAATGGTACCTCGTTAAGTTAGTGGACTCAGGTTCATTTCTGCTACAGAACATCAGAACTTCTTCATATTTCTTGCACTTGGATCTTAAGGCTGTAGTGACAACGTATCCACAAAAGCGCTAAGAATTCGAAAGAAGAGGGCATTGTAACTGTCTAATTACTTTGTACTAAAATCTCCGTTAGAAACTGTCCTGTTTAAATGTTTCTAACGGAGATTTTAGTCACAAAAGTTGCTAGCTATCAAGGACTAACTGTCCCCATCGACCAGTAGCCGGCGTGCGTGTGTGTGTGTTTCTATGTGTCTGAGTGTGAATGATTGTCTATTACAATTTTGAGCATTCAGTCACCATTTCTCATGCACTAACCCTAAAAATCTTGAGTTCGGATTTCGGTCAGGATAAATGCGCTTATTTTATTTGCCATTTGTGGCTTAACATTTGACAGATATTTTAAAATGACCATCAGTGTTCTTTATTGCTGTGATATTGGATATATAAATCCACGGCACTTTTCGAATTTAGATAAATCTAGTGCTTTGACGAAAGTTGTATCTCACTATATTGCTTTGAAAAAGTTGAATTGCTTGGATGAATTGGTTCTTTAAAAAAAGAAAAAAAAACATTGTTGAATAATGGTATGATTTTGAAACATTAAAACGCGTGATTTGGGGAAATTTTATGTATTTAGAGGCCATTTGCCTTATACTTTGAAAATGTATAGCTGCCTCTCTCTCTCTCTCTCTCTCTCTCTCTCTCTCTCTCTCTCTCTCTCTCTCTCTCTCTCTCTCTCTCTCTCTCTCTCGTTATCCCAAGCATGACCTCTACCACCACAGCCATCTCTTCCTTCTCCTCCCTCCACCACCATAGTTATCTCCTTATCCCCTTCCTCTTCCTCCTCCTCCTCTTCCTCCTCCTCTTCCTCCTCCTAGTCCTCCTCCTCCTCCTCCTCTATCCCAAGCATGACCTCCACCACCACAGCCATTTCTTCCTTCTCCTCCCTCCACCATCATAGTTATCTCCTTATCCCCTTCCTCCTCCTCCTCCTCCTCCTCCTCCTCCTCCTCCTCCTCCCTCCTCCTCCCCCGTCTATGCCTTCATCCCTGCATCTTTCCCGGGCCGGAAAATTATTGATACTGATGAATATTTCCGATAATGTCTTCGCATTTATTGAACATTTAGTGATAATAACGCCAATAAACTATTATTTATACTTTGAGAGCCTCCTGACGTTCTCTCATTATTAGAACCTAATTATCGGATGATTTATCGATAATGACGAGTTTCGAGGCGATGTTGATGGCGCTGATGAGCAGCAGCAACTCGTCTATTTTCCCCCCAAGTGTCGATTAAAGGCGTCTTGTATCTTATTTCCCGAGTTGTCAGTTAGGCAATTAGACGCACCTTTTTCGTACCTGGCTCGTCGAAGATTTTCACTTTTTAAATTTTTATTTTCTTTGTTCTGTTTATTTTTTTGGGGGGTGGGTGGGTGAGGTGGGACATGACACGCGTATCGCGGAATCTATTAAGCAAGGAGGTAATTTCGCCAGTAATGAGAGTAATAATAATAAAGTAGATTCGATCGAATTTTTTAAAGGTTGCTTATCTTTCTTCTTCTTCTTCTTCTTCTTCTTCGCGCTGACTGTCGTCGTGGACCTGCCCGCCGAAGGATAGAGAATTCGGACGGATTATTTGAGGATTTTGAGTTGTTCATGGGAATTTTTGAGTTATGTATGAAAATTTGAGTTGCTGGAATTTGGTTGTGGGAAGTTTGGGATACTCGTGGAACCCGTGGAACCTTTGAATTGATAATTGAATTTTTATTACTTTTAGGAATTGAAAGTTACCCAAGGGAATTGAGTTTTAATTTGGAGAAATTTTGAACTGATAGGAATTGTAAGTTAGTGGTCAAAACATTTTTTTTTTACTTTGGGAATTTTCAATGACTGAACTTTTAATGCCTTCTTGAATTTTTAACTTTTTTTTTTCTTGAATTTTGAATTACGGGAGTTTTTAGTTGCTTGTTAGAATTTTGAGATGGAACTTTTTGGTTAAATGCTCATCGACAGTTTGTGTCAATTTTAGGAATTTTGGGTTAAAGTTTTGAGGCAACTCTTGTTCATTTTTAGTCACTGAAATTTTTAGCTACTGATTAGAATTAGGAGTTACTTAGGGAAATTTTGATTGGCTCCTGGAATTTAAGATACTGAAAATTGATTTTTGTAACTGGAATTTCTAGTTGCTCATGGGAATATTGAGAAGCTCAGGAAATTTTTAGTAGGTTATTGGAACTGAGTTCATCAGCAAAGTTATGAATTACTCAGTTTATCTTCAGCATTTTAAACGTTAGTAACTTACGAATGATCATTAAATAGAATTGCAGTTCGTTATATGACTTAGTAAAAAACATAAGAGAAATGCCGAATCGCCTCAATTTCTAGACCAGATTGAAATGTAAACATATCTAAGATAAGATGAATTCTAGAATTCTAGATGGTAAGAGTGATAGATTGGAACAGATTGAAGGAAAGGTGTTCGCCTTGTGGGAGAACCTGAAAGAAATCAAATCAGATAATTGTTTCATTTTGTATTGCGTGCATCTCTCTCTCTCTCTCTCTCTCTCTCTCTCTCTCTCTTTTTATACACACATACACACACGCACACCACTGGACCACTCACGCAGATAAGAGCGACCAGGAAGAAGGCCCAACGAACAAGTACAGCGTGGCCGTGATAAAGGACATACCGTTTCATACTGATGGAATTTATTTATACATCAGTGTATATATATCTGTGAAATGAATTACCAATAAATTAATTGGTTTATGGAGCGATAAAAATATATCACCACGGGCCGTGTGTATCACGTTTTCGGCTGCGATTAATCTGCAGCGCAAGGACAATCTATAACTTCCAGCGAAAACGTTTGCAAAAATAGTTTTGGGGCGGAAAACGTTTTTGAAAAATATTAATAGGGCGGAGGGAAGGCTTCATAAAAAAAATCCCCGGGAGCTATTAAATACATTTGAAAACAATAGCTGACCGGGATTGTTAATGACAATAAGAGAAAAAGGTAAGTCAATCTCACACATATTTTAAACTCAATAAAAGTCAAAAGTTAACAGAGGAACAATTAAACAAAAGCTTTTTTTTATCAAATAACAGGCTACGCCGAACATATGAAAATAATAGCCAACGGTACTCATTAACAAAAGCTGTCTACGGAAACATGAAAGAATATAATGACTGATAATGTACACAAAACAAAAGGTGTCAGACATTAGCCACAGGTAAACATTCTTAAGAAAAGTAGAGGCTTTTGGGATTAAAAACAAAAGTAAAGAATAGTGAAGGGCTGTTGGCCTTAAAAACAAAATTAAAGAGCACAAATTCAAGAAAGCAATAGTCTGTAACCATCCACAAGCAGAATAGTAAAAACAGACCTTTTTATTAAAAAAAAGAAGAGAGAAAATGTAAATAAAAGACAATTAAAAGAGAATAGCGGAGTTTAATAGTCACCAACGCTTTTATAAACAATAGAATTAAAAGGTATTAAAAAATAATGAAAATTATATATATATACACACACACATATATATATAATATATATATATATATATATATATATATATATATATATATATATATATATATATATATATATATATATATATATATATATATATATATATATCTTGATTCTTTCTGAGTTTATATTCATTTACATCTAAGCTTCATCACTGACGTTGGTAAAAGCACGAATTTCAGGCGAACTGCCCAAAATCGTCATGCAAATCAAAAATTTCTGAGATGAACTAGAAATTCCAAAGAGCAAGTAAAAATTTCATATGTATATGTGTATATATTTATACATATATATGTTATGTATACAACATATATACCCATATATAATACATATAAATACATATATGTATATATATATCGTATATATATATATATATATATATATATATATATATTTATATATATGTGTGTGTGTAATATATATAAATTCTTTTTTCATTTGCCTTGTCCCATCCACTTAATGTCTTTGAATAAACGGCACTGTTTGTCATAACAAAGATGCCCTCATTAGCTTATTTTGTCCCAAATTCCGTGTACTTCAAATCGTAAAGTTTTTTTATAATATAAAAACAGAACGTGTACCCCATTAATCATTTTGATGAGCAGGTCATGATCTCTCTCTCTCTCTCTCTCTCTCTCTCTCTCTCTCTCTCTCTCTCTTTCTCTCTCTTGTATGTCAGTAGGTGTTTTCACTGTATAATAGGTTAGTTTTGGGTAATTATTTTGTTTAGTTCATGGAACTTTAGCATAGTTCAATGCATGAATTAAAATGAGATTATTGTCGTTAGATCTTGAACGTTTTTTTTGAACCACAAATGTGCATAGTTATGCACATATAATTATGCATATATACACATATATATGTGTATATATAATTTTATATGTATATATAATATGTATTTGTGTGTATGTTTGTGTAAGCAATTACTTATCGTTAGCTACTGCTCGTTCTCAACTTGTGTTGTGAACAACTTGTCAGTTTGTATAGTGTACCACATCCTCATACAATACTATAAACACTACAAGTACTTTTGTCTTATTATTATTATTATTATTATTATTATTATTATAACCTTTAAAAGGAAAATAATGTAAAAATACGAGCCGTAATTTTTATAAGCAGACGTTTCCGGATGGGCTCAGGCGAGCCGGACTCACCCGTACGTGCAAGGGACGATGGGGGAAGGTAATAGGTGAGCTATATAAATCAACCGGTCAGTTGCAATCATTCCGGCTGTTGCCTAATCATCCTCAATTTTTCTCGCACCTCTCTCTCTCTCTCGCTCTCTCTCTCTCTCTCTCTCTCTCTCTCTCTCTCTCTCTCTCAGAGCAGTAAGGAAAACGAGGATATATAATGAGAAGCGGAAGTCTTATGGTGTTCTTGGTAGCAATCTCTTAACCTTCCAGTGTGTTAAATTGATAGTATTTCACTTGTCATTTTCTGTAACTTTCCGTTGTCTTTAAGTTATTGAACACTAATTAACTTATGTCTTTAACTCTTTATTGTATGTAACTTGTCATTGTATTTAATTTCATTGTATATAACTTGGCATGTATTTAATTCTTCATTATATATAACTTGTCATTGTACTTAACTCTTTAATGTGTATACTCTTAATTGTATGTAACTTGTCATTGTATTTAACTCTTCACTGTATATAACTTGTCATTGTATTTAACTTCATTGTGCATAACTTTGCATTGTATTTAAATTCATCGGATATAACTTGTCATTGTTTTTAACTTCATTGTATATAACTTGTCATTGTATTTAATTTTCCATTGCATTTAATTTATCAGAACTTTGTACATTTTGAAACTATTAAATATGCTAGTCTAATCAGAGAAGACGATCAAGGAACGTATTATAAAATATCGATGCGAAATAAAACTGACAAAGAGAGAGAGAGACGAATGATTGAGAAAAAATTAAAAATAATGAATAGAAAGATTGTGTGTGTATGTGTGTGTGTGTGTTTGGGAGAGAGAGAGAGAGAGAGAGTGCGCGAATGACTGAGAGAAAATTAAAAGTTTAATGAATTGAAAGATAGTGAGAGAATAAAAAAGAAAGAAAAAATGGAATGAGAGTCAGAAAAAGAAAGAAAATTTGAATTACAATTGAGGAATAGGAGAGAAAAAAAAATTGGAAGTTGAGTGAATTGAAAGACAGTGAGAAAAAAGAGAAAAAAAATGGAATGAAGATTGAGGACTATGTGAAAAAGGGAGAGAGAGAGAGAGAGAGAGAGAGAGAGAGAGAGAGAGAGAGAGAGAGAGTACACGAATGATTGAGAGAAAATTAGAAGTTTAATAAACTGAAAGAGAAAAAATAAAAAAATGGGATTAAAAATGAGGAATAGGGGGGAGAGAGAGAGAGAGAGAGAGAGAGAGAGAGAGAGAGAGAGAGAGAGGCCTGCCTACCTCCCTACCTCCCTGCCTACCTACCTACCGCTTGTGCACCCTTAAATTGAAAGTTGTCACGAGAGAGTGGTGACAAGAAAATTACAAGCTGACAACTCACGGGGCTGATTATTCTCGAGAGTTATGTCCGGGCTTTGGAGTGCTATCCAAACCCATGTTAGGTGCCTATAACTCATTGCACTTAACTACCGTCAAGGGGGTTGGAATAAAAAAAAAAAAGTGGGGTTAAAGGGGTTGGTAAATGGGTTGTCCCGCTCTTAAATGCTCCATGCGTAGTCCATGATCCCTTCGGAAGTGGGAGCAGAGGTAGGCTCCTTATGTTTCTACTTATGTTCCCTTCGGAAGTGGGAGCAGAAGTAGCTTCGTTATACTCCCTGTTTATGCTCCCTTCGGAAGTGAGAACATAAGTAGACTCCTTATGCTCCTTTCGGAAGTGGGGCAGAAATAGACTCCTTATGCTCCCTTCGGAAGTGGGAACATAAATAGACTCCTTATGCTCCCTTCGGAAGTGGGAACATAAATAGACTCCTTATGCTCCCTTCGGAATTGGGAACATAAATAGACTCCTTATGCTGCCTACTCATGCTCCCTTCGGAACTGGGAACAGAAATAGACTCCTTATGTTGCCTACTCATGCCTCCTTCGGAATTGAGAACAGAAATAGACTCCTTATACTCCCCACTAATGCTCCCTTTGGAAGTGAGAACAGAAATAGGCTCCTTATGCTCCCTGCTAATGCTCCCTTTGGAAGTGGGAACAGAAATAGACTCCTTATGCTCCCTTCGGAAGTGGGAGGAAAAATAGACGCCTTATGCTCCCTACCTATGCTCCCTTCGGAGGTGGGAGCAGAAGTACGCGGGATCGACTACCTTTCAGAAGGATTGATCGGAAGGAAGGGTTAGATTCGATTGGTGCGAGTTGGTTATTTCCGGGTCGCGTACCGATAGGCTTAAGCTTCTGTCCAACAGATTTTCAAATAGTTTTTAGGGTAACTACTTTAATAAACAGTCTCTCTCTCTCTCTCTCTCTCTCTCTCTCTCTCTCTCTCTCTCTCTCTCTCTCTCTCTCTCTCTAATTAGTTTTTTGGATTTTCAGATAGTTTTTAGGGTAAATACTTTAATAGACAGTCTCTCTCTCTCTCTCTCTCTCTCTCTCTCTCTCTCTCTCTCTCTCTCTCTCTCTCTCTCTCTCTCTCTCTCTCTCTCTCTCTCTCTCTCATACTTAATTTCAATAGCGAGAGATATATTCGTTAACTTCCGTTCATTTTCTTTATTTTGAAATAGGTTTTAGGATTAGCGCACTGGTAAAGTCTCTCTCTCTCTCTCTCTCTCTCTCTCTCTCTCTCTCTCTCTCTCTCTCTCTCTCTCTGCAAGGGAGCGTCCTCCATTACGACAAAATCGCAGAGTTAGTACAACGCCTAAGTGACCTCAGAGAAACTCATTCTTCAGGCCAGGCGCCAATCAACCAAAACATAAATTAATTTTCATCCGGCGTTCTCTCTTGAGGCGATGCCTCAAAGCCAAGGTGGGAGACACAACGTCCCCTTCAGTGGTTAACAACGTAGTGTCTCCACTGCGTCTCCTCCAGTGGTTTAGCAGAAGAGATGATGTGGATTTGGTGTGGTTCGAAACCACCTAATGTAGCCCATCTACTCTGAGGCCCAGTGGCCGTCTGTCTGTCTCGGACGATTATTACTCTAATATGTCTTCCATTATTTATTGGTTCTTTCTAACCCGGCTTTGCCTCTCCCGAAAGGTCGCGTAGAACGAGGAAGAGTGGAGAGAAAGGGGACGATAAAGAGAGAGGAGGAGGAGGAGAAGAATGAGGAGAAGTAAGCCATAGACTCGTAGGGGTTTTTGTCTCTCTGTGGGACGTAATGGATTTTTTTTGTTTTCGTATAGAAGTCGCGAGAGCTGTGTAAAATCGGTGGCTGAATTATTGATAGGTGCTGGAATCATCTTCCTGTTATTCTTTGGTTGGATGGACGAGACGATGTCAGACACTTCATGCTCTCTCTCTCTCTCTCTCTCTCTCTCTCTCTCTCTCTCTCTCTCTCTCTCTCTCACAGACGTTTCTCTCTCTCTCTCTCTCTCTCTCTCTCTCTTTCTCTCTCTCTCTCACAGACGTTTCTCTCTCTCTCTCTCACACACAAACACACTTTTCTTTCTCTCTCTCTCTCTCTCTCTCTCTCTCTCTCTCTCTCTCTCTCTCTCTCTCTTTCTTTTGCAGTTTCTAGAGAAAAGGGACCAATGTGCCAATGTACCGATAGAACAGGTAAAAAAAATTCTACTCAAAATGAGCAAAAGGAGAGAGAGAGAGAGAGAGAGAGAGAGAGAGAGAGAGAGAATCACTCGATGCGAGGCAGAGACAGAGAAGCGTTTTAAAAAGTGCATTATCAAATCAAGTATGCTATTATCCCACCGAATGAAATCCTTTAATGTTTGATTAGCCATCAGATTCTCATTCATATCAGAGAGAGAGAGAGAGAGAGAGAGAGAGAGAGAGAGAGAGAGAGAGAGAGAGAGCGGAGACTTCTGATTACAGTACCAGAACATTATCGTCCGCACATGAAAGTGATCGTATTGTTACGTGGTTATAATTGGATTGGAGTCTTTTCTTTTTCAGGACATCGTTTCTCTCTCTCTCTCTCTCTCTCTCTCTCTCTCTGAGGTTTGTAAGTAGGTAACAAATTAAACAGCAATTTTTCAGTTTCAGTTTACTTTTATTTCACGATTTCTTGAAATAAATGAAGAAAAGGTGAATGATAAAATATAAGGCCGATGATGAAGGCAATTATTAAGTCTTGTCACAGTGGTTGATTCTCGAGTTCAAGAATTCCACTAAATATTTCTAAAAGAAAAAAAAAAAAAGTCAAGCGCCCTGACCGTCGATTGGCGACGGTAGTCATTCAGAGATATCTGAAAACAGTATCTGCAGTATACCGCCCTAAAATGAAATACCGCAGTATCTGCAAAAATACTAAACTGAGAAAAATAGTAGATACTCCCTTGCCTTACTACTGATTTTGCAGATACTGCAATTGGGTCCCCCTAAATACTCGTGGAAAACATGGAAGAATCATTCTGAAACTGCAGTAACTTGTGTATTAGTGTTTCACGAGCCCAATAGGTGGCATACCCCAATTTCGAAAATTTTGCAGATACTGCAGTTTTCCATTTTAGGGCAGTGTAAGGATCGGGTACATTATTTTACCTTTGTTTAACCTTTATCGAGAAGGAAAGTGTAAGGAGAGGCTCCGTGAATGGACGAATCGGTCACATATATAGCTGGAGAAGCTGATCAGATGAATACAGGCAGTTTCTTAGGGGTACGTCAAAATTGACCTGATTAGGCATATCCAGGACCAGGTGCGTCCTGGACCTATCATAAAGCATTCTGGTGCATGCGGAAAATAGACACATTTCACTTATATTTCAGCCTATGATTTAGAAATAAGCATTTTTTTTTATTCAGTGCAGCTTAAGGATGAAACTTCAGAATACTGTAGATTTTTGAGAGTTGCTGTTATCAAATTGTGATTCAGAAACGAATGCCCAGTGGGTATTTTTAAATTCTTGGAAATTATTCATAAATTATGCCTTATATACAAATTATTGCATATCGTAGATTCTCTGTTTTTCTATTTGATATACGTTATTGTTGTTTATAATCTTATATAATGATTCCTCTAAACATTTCATGCTTATTTTGTCCTTTGATAATGGTTAAATTACTGGCTTTATTTTTCTGTAAAAGAAAACTATTGAGATGGCTTTGTTTATCCGTCCGCACTTTTTCTGTCCCCCTCAAATCTTAAAAACTACCGAGGTTAGAGGGCTGCAAATTGTTATGTTTATCATCCACCCTCCAATCATCAAACATACCAAATTGCAGCTCTATAGCCTCAGTAGTTTTGATTTTATTTAAGGTTAAAGTTAGCCATAATCGTTCGATGGTTTCGATTATACGCTGTAGCGGCTGTGCAGAAAACTTGATTGCGCCGAGGAAACTTCGGCGCATTTTTTACTTGTTTTAATTTTGGAAACATTAATTTCTTGTTACTCGTTTAATCAAAAATCATTCTATTATTGTTATTTTTTTTTATATTTGTAATTTAACTCTTTATAAAATTAGTTATCCGATTCTCTCATTCATTAATGAAACAGGTATTTTTTAATTATATATACTAACTTCTACCCTTCATAATATGTATATAAATTTCATTAAAAAGACAATTTTGAGAGCCAGTGTCGAAGCTAATAAAGAAGAAATGTAACGTCAAAATTATAGTATTTATTCTGTAAATGAAACAAACATATATTTTTTAGGGATTTTCAGTCAATGAAACTATAGTATGACTTTTCCGATCTTCAGTTACAAAGCGGAATGAAGAGAATATTTTACATTTCTTAATGCATTGAACTACAAAATTTTTATTGAACTAAAAAATTTTTTAAGAATAATGATATTATTTTGATTATATTTTAACCATTGTTTTCCAACAAATGAAACCACAATACGAATTGTAGTATAAGCTTCGAGTAGAACATTCTCAATATTTTACAAATTTTTTTTTTAAATACAGGAAACTACAGCAACGCTTGCAACCATATCACACCAAGTTGGGCCCTATATCGTTACTTTGGGCAAAAATAAAATAGTATTAATGATCGATACGGATTTCGGACCGGTGGATGGAAAAAAATAGACGAATTGGCAACTGAATGTCGCTAATGAACTTGTGAAATAAAATACGGAAGATGAGTAATATTGGCCAAGTTAGATTAAGGAAGTTTCCGGTTGACAATTTATGTAAATTAAAACGGCAAGTTGGGAGAGAGAGAGAGAGAGAGAGAGAGAGAGAGAGAGAGAGAGAGAGAGAGAGAGAGAGAGAGAGTGGAATGATTGATGGATAAATTGTCAATGGGAAAAATACTTTGATGGATAGATTCATGACAATGAAATGAAATGTTCTTATGTATTTTTTTATCTCTTCTTTTCGTTTTTATTCATAATTTTATTCTTACGTTAATTCATTTGAAATTGTTAATTCACCGTAGACATTTGAGGGAATTGATTAGAGCAGAAATATGACAATGTATGAAAAAAGTTAATTATATAAATTTATCAGAAAAGATCAGTAGATAAATTGCCGGGTAACACTATTATACTTTCAAAGATAAATTGATTAAATAAAATTAGATACCGATCAGGAATTGATATCAGAATTTACATTAAAAGATAAATATTTGCATGAAGACAAAATAATGAGTAGAAGTTAATACTCATACAAATACAATTATAAATGAATAAGTAAAAATGAAAAATATATTAGATGCATACATACGTACGTAACCGGCATATATATGCCGACAGCACAAAGACGTCCTGGGTGGTCACCAATCTGAATGACAACCGGAAATGATAATGACAATGATAAATAAAAGAAGCTATGACATTTTGATGATGATGATGATTGGTATGACATTACCATATGCTAATATTAATCCTATCTCAGTCATATATAAAAATATTTTCGCTCGCACACTTGTTTCCAACGTCAGTAGAAAAGAATCTCTCTCTCTCTCTCTCTCTCTCTCTCTCTCTCTCTCTCTCTCTCTCTCTCTCGCATGTAGATGACATTTTAAATAGAAATTTTCATCTCACGAGACATTCATTAATTAAAATATTCCTATTGCATACACGTATTCAATTTATTCCACGAGGGATATGTGTGTGTGTGAAAACTTCAAAGGCAGAGAGAGAGAGAGAGAGAGAGAGAGAGAGAGAGTGAGAGAGGGGGCTCTTTCTTGGGGGAGGGG
>NC_089761.1:29083143-29085643 GCF_040412425.1 Macrobrachium rosenbergii | reverse complement strand
AGGAAGAAGAGACGAGAAGAAGAAGAATGTGAAGTATGGGTAGGTTAAGGATTAGTTTGTATATTTGGGTCTTTTTAGGATGCGTAAATTGATGAATGAAGTTTTAAAACGTTTTTCATGAATGGATGGATACTCTCAAGACTAATAATGAGTATATGGATACTTTAAGTTAAGTTTGACAGACTGAGTACAGGTCAGATGCAAATGACTGAACTTAAACTTGTCATTTCTTTGCTGGTTAGAGTTTAATGACATACTGGTTTATTTCTCTATGTCTTAAGCATCTTATCCATATCATCATTTTCAAAAAAGTTTTGGTTTCAGCTGTATATCGGAAAGGGGTAAATAACGCCATATTTTTCCTTTAATGTGAACACACTTACAGATTTACAATAATGTGAACTCACTTATAGACTTACAAGACAGGCTTACAATAATGTCAGTTATTATTATTATTATTATTATTATTATTATTATTATTATTATTATTATTATTATTATTATTATTCAGAAGATGAACCCTATTCGCATGGAACAAGCCCTCCAAAGGGGCCATTGACACGAAATTCAAGCTTCCAAAAAATACGGTGTTCATTAGGAGGAAGTAAAAGGAAGTAAAGGGAAATACGGAAAGAAAAGATCTCGCTTATTAAAAAAGAAAAAATAAATTAATAAACAGACAAAAATGTATTAAAGCAAGGAAAATAGCATCAGGGTAGTAATGCCTTGCATCTACGCTTGAACTTCAACTTGCACCTACAGAGTTACATGACTGAAAATGTGTGTACAAGCAAGGCTGCTTGCATGTGTTTTGCTTGCACTCCTCAGTGGCTAGGCAGTGAAAATGTAAGGGCCCCTCGCCCTTCCGCTTCATGGATGGTTGGATACGAAAAGACTTAAGCCTTACAGGTACAGTTATCAATCTATTTAAAAAACGGAACCGCTACTGCTGCTTGTCATTGGCTGTTTTTGACAGGACGTTGGTCTGTAGTTTGAACAGTCAGTGAAGTTCTGTGAAGTGACCTTGGGCGGTTTAATAATAATAATAATAATAATAATAATAATAATAATAATAATAATAATAATAATAATAATAATAATAATATAATAATCATCATCATCACCATCATCATCATCATAGGAACACTAGGCACGATCCCAAGATCCCTGAAAAGGAACCTGGAAAAACTAGAAGTCGAAGTAGCTCCAGGACTCGTGCAGAAGAGTGTGCTACTAGAAACAGTGAGAAAAGTGTTGGACTCCTAAGGAGGCAGGATGCAACTCGGAACCCCACACTATAAAACCACCCAGTTGAATAAGATGACTGTGATAGTAAAAAAAAGTAATAATAATAATAATAATAATAATAATAATAATAATAATAATAATAATAATAAGCTGAAGACGGAATTTGTACAAACTGCTAAAGCGTCCAGTGACCAGCAGAATTTTTATATTCTTAATATCACTACACAGGTGTTTTATTCCCTTTTATACCTTACCAAGCATACAGTCTATCTTTGGTCAAGAGCATTTGCTGGCAAAAGGCCACCCTCACCCCAAATGTAGTATCTGTATATTAACGTGTACATTATTACAGTATTAGCAATATTATTATTATTATTCATATGGAACAATCACACCAAATGGGCCATTGACTTGAAATTCTTTAAGCTTCCAAAGAATGCTGATTTCAACCTCCCACCGCAGCAGACCCCACACTGCAGCAGTAACTGATCGTGATACAGAGCCAGTGATTTTTCATCGCACAGCTGACCAGTATAGCAAGAGATTCAAATGACATTCCTTATGTCTTCGTCTTTCCCCCGAAAGCTCATCCGTAGCGGTACCGTTAGTCCTTGCTGCATAGTGAATAAGTTCCGTGGGTAATTCAGAAGGGTGGGCCACCCAATTTTAAGGGTGACATTTACTGTGGGAACTGGCGTTGCCTGATATTCATAGCACTGTATACGCACACCGAGGGGAAGAGAGAGAGAGAGGGAGAGAGAGAGAGAGAGAGGAGGCGGGGGGAGATTGATTGATTTATGGCAAATAAAACTGGCCTGACAGTATATATATATATATATATATATATATATATATATATATATATATATATACATACATACATATATATATATATATATATATATATATATATAGAGAGAGAGAGAGAGAGAGAGAGAGAGAGAGAGAGAGAGAGAGAGAGAGAGATGGCTACTAAAGCTGGCGTCACAACATAGAGAAAGAGCGAGAGAGAGAGTGATTGATTTATGGGTACTAAAACTGGCGACAAACAGAGAGAGAGAGAGAGAGAGAGAGAGAGAGAGAGAGAGAGAGAGAGAGAGAGAGAGAGAGAGAGAGTTCTTAGTCTTTCTATTTTTTATTTTAAGTTCTAATCTAGAATCTTGTTTAATTCCTTGAATTATTAACTTTTTTGTGGTTATTTAAGTTAATGTTTAGTAATGTGATATTTTTTGCATGTAATTGGATTCATGTA
>NC_089761.1:29070643-29073143 GCF_040412425.1 Macrobrachium rosenbergii | reverse complement strand
GTGTAAATAAAAGTACTGTGGATAAAGGAGAAGAAATAGAATATTTAGAAGTCATTTTAGAAGCCTAAATCTATTTTTATTGGTTTTGGGCGCGAGTTTGTTCTGTATACGATGTAAATAAAAGTACCGTCGATAAAGCAGAGGAAATAGAATATTTAGAAGCCTAAATCTATTTTTATTGATTTTGGGCGTGAGTTTGCTCTGTATACGATGTACATAAAAGTACTATTGATAAAACAGAAGAAATAGAATATTTAGAAGGCATTTTAGAAGCCTAAATCTTTTTTTATTGATTTCTGGCGTGAGTTTGTTCTTTATACGATGTAAATAGAAGTACTATTTATAAAACAGGAGAAATAGAATATTTAGAACTAATTTTAGGAGCCTAAATCTATTTTTATTGATTTTGGGCGTGAGTTTGCTCTGTATACGATGTACATAAAAGTACTATTGATGAAACAGGAGAAATAGAATATTTAGAAGACATTTTAGAAGCCTGAATCTATTTTTATTGATTTCTGGCGTGAGTTTGTTCTGTATACGATGTAAATAGAAGTACTATTTATAAAACAGGAGAAATAGAATACTTAGAAGAAGTTTTAGAGGCATAAATCAATTTTTATTGTTGACTAGATGAAACTGAGAATCTATTTTCTTCATAGAATTTGTTCTGCTCTGAAAGAAATTAAATCGATATGGTTTCTTCTTCCTTTTTCCGTAGAAAGGAAAACAGATAAATACTTTTTTGTATATGTCAGGAGGCTGTTTCATTTTATGGGTGTTATCGCGTTCAGAAGTTGTTATGTTTCTTTTACAGAGGTAAAAAGTTTGGCATGGGTTCGTGTAGAAATCCGCTTTTCAAGATAAACTGGTTCTAGAATAAACTAGATTGTTACTTAATTTATTGTAGGTTTTTTTCCTCCCATACAATTGTAATTTGTCGAGCAGTGGATGGGTGCAGACCAAAAGGAACATTAATTTAATTTTTAGTTTTCTGTAAAAGAAAACTATTGTGCCGGCTTTGTCTGTCCGTCCGCACTTTTTTTTTTGTCTGCCCTCAGATCTTAAAAACTACTGAGGGTAGAGGGCTACAAACTGGTGTGTTGATCATCCACCCTCCAATCATCAAACATACCAAATTGCAGCCCTCTAGCCCCAGTATTTTTTATTTTTATTTAAGGTTAAAGTTAGCCATAATCGTGCTTCTGGCAGTGATATAGTAAAGGCAACCACCGCGCCGTGGTTAAAGTTTCGTGGGCCGCGGCTCATACAGCATTATATCGAGACCACCGAAAGATAGATCTATTTTCGGTGGTCTTGATTATACGCTGTAGCGACTGTACAGAAAAACTCGATTGCATTGGCATCAGAGAAGTGTTGAGATATTTCATCCCACGCAAAATGTGAATTATTAGCTAAGGATCTTTTGACACGTAATTTCCAAACAAAATTGTACACCAATTCATGTTGTTTTGATGAATTGTATCCTTATATGCTTTCCAAAATTTTAGGTTTAATGTATTTAGTTAGATTTATAGATTAAAAACTTGTTGAATCTATTAAAGAACAAACGTATTGCATAGAATTAAAGAAAAATGTTCTTCACGGAAATGAAAATGTTAGGTGGATCTCATATTAGTTTCCTACCCCAACTGAACGCCGTTGATTAGTATTTAGTAGTAGTAGAAATATTAGTAGTAAAATGGCCTATTCAACGCTTTTCAGCAGCTAGTAGTAGTAAAGCAGTACTAGCAGTAAAAGTATTGCCATTAATGTTAGCAGTAATTAGAGGCTCATATTAGTACCCTTGGTCTGTGAGGCCTGGCGTCGTTCACCAGCAAGTAGGAACACTAGTAGCAGTAGTAGTGGCGATAGTAGGAGTAGTAGTAGTAGTGGTAGTAGTAACAATACTTCTATTAATATTAGTAGCAGTTCAGAAGCTCGTATTAATACCCTAGGTCTGTGAGGCCTGACGCCGTTCAGCAGCAAGTAGGAGCACTGATAGCATTAATAGCTGCGATTGTAGTAATTATAATTGTAGTAATCGGTAGTAATAGTAGCAATAGTACTACGATTAGTAATAGTAGACATTCAAAGTTTCATATTAGTAACCATTGACTATTGAGCATCGTTCAGCAGCAAGTAGGAGAACTAATAACAGTAGTGGCGATAGTAGTAGTAGAAGTAGCAGTAGCAACATTAGTGGTGCCATTAATATTAGTAGTAATTCAGAAGCTCATATTAGTACCCTTGGTCTATGAGGTTAGGCGTCGTTCAACAGCAGATAGGAGCACTAATAGCATTAAATAGCGACGGTAGTAGTAGTAGTAGTAGTAGTAGAAGTAGCACTAGCAATGTTATTGGTGCCATTAATAGTAGTAGTAATTCAGAAGCTCATATCAGTACCCTTGGTCTGTGATGCCAGGCATCGTTCAACAGGAAACAGGAGCACTAATAGCATAAAATAGCGACGGTAGTAGCAATAGTATTAGTAGTAATA
>NC_089761.1:29063143-29068143 GCF_040412425.1 Macrobrachium rosenbergii | reverse complement strand
GGAAGGGGAAGAGAAAGAGGAAGAGGTGGTGGAGAAAGAATTTTCTCCGTTGCGTAGAAGTTTTCAGAATAAGAAGAATGAGCAGAAAAGGAGGAAGAAGAGGATGAAAAAGAAGAGGAGGAGGAGGAGGAGGAAGAGGAAGAAGAGAGAGAATGATGCGATGGAGGAAGAAGACTCTTCTTCCCCCGATCGCCCCTCGCCAGCGATATAACGGAACAACAATAAAAGGCGTTTGCGAAATTCGGCCCGCCGACACGGCACATACCGGAATTCGTTCGTTAGCGATCAAAAGACGATCCTCTAAAGAACGAACCTGACTCGTATAGTAAAATTACCAGGAACGAACCTTAAAGGAACGAACCGAGCTCGTATAGTCAATATAAAAACCGAAAGTAAACCCGTAAAAATGAATTAAATCAAAGACGTTCAAGAAGAAACAGAATGGAGAGAGGAAAAGGAGGAGCAACAACGATCACACACACACTACCACATCCTCTCTCTCTCTCTCTCTCTCTCTCTCTCTCTCTCTCTCTCTCTCTCTCTCTCCCCCATGTGATGGAGGCTAAGATAGCCTGGCTCTTCCCTCGCTGGCCTATGAATATAGATTGGTTATTTCGCGCGCCCGGGCTAGAAGGGCACAAGCGCCTGCCCCTAAAACCCCCTTGGTACATTCGCTGCCTCAATCTACCTTCTAGAACTAGAGGAGGGATGTGTCTTTCCTTTATCTTTTGTTTTGCTTTTTTTTTTTGTTCTTCTTTTGTTTTTGTAGGGAAGACGGTATTGTTCATTGTTCATTGTTCATTCTTACTCTTGTGCGTTTGGTTTTCGTTGCTTTATTTCATTTAATTTTGAGTTTATTTTAATTTGTTCTTTCTGTCGTTTTGGGACGTTGAAATATTAGTTCCAAACGGCTTTGTTTTTGCTTCTTTATGTGTAATTTAATTTCGTTATAGTCCGTTTTAATTATCTGGGCTCGGGTTTTTGCTGTTTTGATTGTGTTTTTGATTTATTCTATTCGTCGTTTTGTTTCATTGAAACATTACTGTCCCAGACGTAACTTAATTTTTTTGTTAGTCACTTTCATTATGTATATGTTTTTTTTTTCAGGCATAGTTTATTAGGTCGCTCATCTTTTAAAAGTATGAAGAAACCTTTCCAATGTTGGGTTTATTTTTTAAGGTTAATGTAATTTCTGATATGTAAATATAACTACCAATTTCATATTTAATAAAAGAGGTCACACCCACCTGTTCTAACTGTTCGAAATGATAACAGTGGAAATGGCTGGTTATTTAGCATTAAAAACTATGAAAAAAAAATTTATCATCAAATTGTCGCTTTAAGTAAACTTGAATGAAGCAGACAGGAATGGGACGTGAATGAATGTTATGTCTGTACGTGCTATGTCTGCAAGTAAAACATTGAACATTTTTCTAAAATTTGAATGTTTTAGGAGTTTTTTAATTTTTTTTTTTACTTTGGAGTAAAAAATTTAGCATTTCAACAAAATTTGATAAAGGTTTGCGATTTTCTTGAATCATTTTTTCACGATTTTCTTTAATGATTTCTTTATGTGAATCATTTCACATTTCATCAAAATTTGATGAATGTTTACTGTTTGCTTTAATTATTTTTTGAAGTTAATTATTTCACATTTCGCCAAAATCAGATGAATGTTTACTGCTTTCTTTAATTATTTTTTTTTATCTTTAATTGAATCATTTCACATCTCACCAAAATTTGATGTAGAAAACTGAAATAATGCAAGAATGTTTACGTGGATGTGCAATAATGACAGAACTTCCACGAATGTTGTTAGATAAAAATGTTGATTGAACAGACAGAATGCACCTCTTTTGAGAGTAAACATAGCACAAGTATGGCCCTGTGGGGAGGAGGGGATCAAAGACCTAACTGATCGTGTAATAGCATTAGATCTCTCCGTAGCTGAAAAGTCTTGAAGGTAGGACCATAAGGAAGTTCTTTATTGGTAAACTTTCCCCCCCTCGATGGGAGGGCTCGACTTCCAGTGGGATTCTCTCTCTCTCTCTCTCTCTCTCTCTCTCTCTCTCTCTCTCTCTCTCTCTCTCTCTAGGTGGATTCAGACGTGTTTCCTTTGTTGTAAACTCAGTTCCGAATTATGAACAATTTTACCTTATTTCTATTTATCACAAGACTCTCTCTCTCTCTCTCTCTCTCTCTCTCTCTCTCTCTCTCTCTCTCTCTCTCTCTGTCAGTGGAGGCAGTCATGTTCACTTTACTGTAAACTCAGGTCCGAATGACGAACAATTTAACCTTATTTCTATTTATCACAAGACTCTCTCTCTCTCTCTCTCTCTCTCTCTCTCTTTCTCTCTGTCAGTGGAGGCAGTCATGTTCACTTTACTGTAAACTCAGGTCCGAATGACGAACAATTTTACCTTACTACTATTTATCACAAGATTTTCTCTCTCTCTCTCTCTCTCTCTCTCTCTCTCTCTCTCTCTCTCTCTCTCTCTCTCTCTCTCTCTCAGTAGATTTAGCCGTTTTCACTGTGCTGTAAATTCAGTTCCGTGTTACGAACATTTTTACCTTATTGCTGTTTATCACAAAATCTCTCTCTCTCTCTCTCTCTCTCTCTCTCTCTCTCTCTCTCTCTCTCTCTCTCTCGGAATGTTTAGTCAGTGCTATGAGTTCTTAAGTGTTTTTGTTGTTGTCTGTTCACCTTCAGCTCGTCGTTATTGGAGGTTACGTATAATGAAAACTATATTTTAAACGATGCAACCTGTATCATTCATGTTTAGATAAGTTCCTTTAGAAACTGTAGAGGCGGTTTTTTTTAGTTACATTGAGCAATACTTATTATTATTATTATTATTATTATTATTATTATTATTATTATTATTATTATTATTATTATTATTATTAGAGTAAATTCCAGTGGACAAAAACAAATGGACATTTAACTTGGAATTCAGCGTAAAGAGATGAATTCTAAGGCTAAACAAGTGAAAAATGCGCTAAAGCTTCTTCGGCGCAATCGAGTTTTCTGTACAGCGTATAATGCTGTATGAAACTCTCAGCCACGGCTCTGTGGTGGCCGTTGTTGTTGGCGCCTGTAGCGGTGCCAGAAGTACGATTATGGCTAACTTCAACCTTAAATAAAATAAAAACTACTGAGGCTAGAGGGCTCCAATTTGGTACGTTTTGATGACTGCAAATACCAATTTGCAGCCCTCCAGCCTCAGTAGTTTATACACACACACACACCACATATATATATATATATATATATATATATATATATATATATATATATATATATATATATATATATATATAAAATTCCCCTTTCACGGATTTTCGTCAGCTTCCCTGACCCCCAAAATCTTTGCAATATTTTGCCCCGTATCCTCCTGACCAAGTACCCATCTTTGCCACAGCCTTTTCATGTTTGTCTCTTTGTTTGTGTGTTTGTAGTTGTTTGCAAACTTCCAGCATGCGGGTCTGTGTCCCAGACTCGCCGCCAAATTAATTGCAGAAGTTTCTTTTCTTGAGTTTTCGGGGGGAAAGTGTGATGCCGAGTCTCTTGGTTAAGCCTAGTGACCGGGAGTCGTGTAGATAATGATTTTGTTTTAATAAGTGGATGTCGTGAGATGAAAAAAAAGTGGTTATGGTAATCATGGTCGTCGGATAATAGTTATGATAATTCTTGCCGTTACTTTAAAATAATTATGATAAATCTTGCCGTTATGGAAAGATTATTAAGATTGCAGTAAAATGATTATGATCACTCTTATCATTACATTAAAATGATTATGATGATAACTCTTACCATTACATTAAAATGATTATGATGATAACTCTTACCATAACATAAAAATAATTATGATAACTCTTATCATTACGTGAAAATAATTATGATAACTCTTATCATTACATGAAAATAATTATGGCTCTTATTTGCTTTTTATCTTGTTTAAAAGATCCACAGTTGTATATACATATACATATACACATACATATACATATACATATACATATACATATGTAATTGCTATTAACTGGAACTTTCTCATGTTTTTCAATATTCCTCTTCCGCGAAAGTTCGCTCCTGTTATTGTAAAAACAATTATGCATATTATGCAACGGTGGATCTTATAAGGGTGATCATGATAATGGGGTTATCTGGTGATAATTGGTACGTGTGTTGTTGACGATATTAAAGTGATAATAATTCTGTGCGTTTTAGGAATAATATAGTTTTGATAAACAAGAAACTTTATGATGATAAATTAGCGAGAGTAATACCCTTACTGACCAATGATTTATTTACGTTTTATAGGAAAAGGATAGGGCTACTAGCCATTGCAATTTGAATTTTTTTGTTAATATGATTCGTCCGCTGACGAGTTTTTTTTTTTTTACGAGAAAACATAAAATAGATTTTTTCAAATATCGAATAATTATAAACTAGATTTTTTCAAATATCGAATATTTATTGAAGATTTTGTAACATGAGTAGCAAATTAGTGAAAATTATTAGATAAAAACGAAAATCTGGCATTGCTTCAGAACAGAGCAAAGCAAAAAAAAAAAAAAAAAGAAAAGAGTTCGTCTGAATGAGAACATCAGTGAGTTTCTTCGACTAAAACTATTTTTTTTTACAAAAAAGGTATTAAATGCTAGCCTTGGTTTCTTAGTTTTCTGTAATAGAAAACTATTGAGATGGCTTTCTCTGTCCGTCAGCACTTTTTCTGCCCGCCCTCAGATCTTAAAAACCACTGAGGCTAGAGGGCTGCAAATTGGTATGTTGATCATCCACCCTCCAGTCATCAAACATACCAAATTGTAGCCCTCTAACCTCAGTAGTTTTTCTTTTGTGTAAGTTTAAATTTAGCCATAATCGTGCTTCTGGCAACGATATAGGACAGGCCATCACCGGTCCGTGGCTGAAAGTTTCATGGGCCTCGGCTCATACAGCATTATACCGAGACCACCGAAAGACATATCTATTTTCG
>NC_089761.1:29055643-29058143 GCF_040412425.1 Macrobrachium rosenbergii | reverse complement strand
GCAATTTTTGAACTTAAATGTATGAGTGTCTTTTAGGTATCAGTATTCAATAATAAAATATTAATAAATGTATTGGGTCCAAATACAGTGAATTTCAATTTGACAGAATATATGTTAAGCTAATTTATATATCGTAATATGATTGTGCATTTATTATAATATAATGTAATTTTTTTAAGTTCAGCTGGCAAAGGCAGGTAAGCGATCAAGGTCATATTAAGAAGCAAAGAAGCTTGCATTTGCCCCTGAAGTGAAATTAGCTTTTACAAGTCACTGCTTTTTGAAGCTGACATTAAATATCAGCAGCCGATGTCATCGTAATCTACGTGAGTTGCTGAGTAGTATAAAAGCTGCCAAGCACGATATCGACAGCGGATATTTACCGTCAGGTTCAAACAAACAGATAAATTTAGACGTACGGAAGGACTTTGATTATAATTATGTAGTTCTTGATTTTGAATGATTAGGGACGTAACCACTGGACGCACATTACGAACCATTCGTTGTCTCTTGCACCAGACTGCTAATGTTTGATGCAAGTTCCAGGGGAGGTTGGTATTTGAAAAAAAAAAGAAGCCGTTGATGCGTTGTTGAAAACTGGAAATCGTTGCCAGTTCTGAATTGAGTAGATCAATAATATTCGAAACGGATGTAGAAAAGAATGAGCAAATAAAAGGACAATGTTGACTTAAGTCTATAGACTCAGTGAAGTTAAAAAGAAAATAAAAAAAGGAAAAAATGTCAAGAAAATTAAAAAATGTCTATACCTCGACCAAAAACGTCTTTTTAAAAATTCAGAAAATGTTAAGCAATGAAAAGAGCTGTTCCTTTAGCTTTCCTGGAAGGAAAGAGAAGTTATGATGAAGTTGAAAACTTCAAGACAGCAGCCAGAAAAAAAGAAAAAATCTTCACAAATTAAGAGTAAAAAAAAAGAGAAAAACTTCACAAATTTAGGATAAAACAAGTCAAGACTACAAAAAGAAATGGATTCAGATTTCTTGCAACATAAGCATAGAAGTCCAAGCATTGACTGAGCACTTCCAACATTTTTTTTTTTTTTTTGTGAGGAAAAGGAGAGAAATTCCGATGAAGCTGCTGAAGAAGTTAAGTTGAAGTAGGTCATAGGGTCGAGAGTTATGCACCGTGAATAATCAGTGTTAATTAGCCGGAAGAGAAGAGGGCTCATTTGGCTGAAGTTTAGTTTAGAAGGGGGTCGGTCAGCCGCCGCCATACTTCTTTCTGATTCGACGCAGTTCTGTTTATATAGTGTTCCCTTTTGACAAATGCGGTTCGGTCGTTCACGAAGATGATGATATTAATTGTCGTTGGTTGTGGATCTTTCAGAAGGTGTACGTTTTTTTGCAAACAGACAAATACACACACATATGTATAAATATGTATATAATATATATAGTGTATATATACATACATCATATACATAAATATATAAACATAAAATCCACGAAGGAAAGGGGAAACACTGGAGTGCAGCTAGGCCTTTCGACTGTCTGTCGGCCTTTACTTAGCAGAGTCTATGCTAAGTAAAGGACGACAGACAGTCGAAGGAACTAGCTGCACGCCAGTGCTTCCTTTCCTTCGTGGATTTTATCTTTATTTATATATTCATCACGTTCCATATTTTCGTGATTCAGTTATACTCATAAACACACACACACATATATATGTATATATATATATATATATATATATATATATATATATATATATATATATATATATATATATATATATATATATATATATATATATATATAGTACTATGACTGTATGAGTATATTTTTTTCAATAACCGAGGTTGGTTTCGTAACTTGACCTTGTGGCCTAAACGTCATAACCAGTCAGTCAGTCATTCTGTAGATGGAACAGTCATTTAACACCAGAAACCGCCCACTTAGCAAGACGTAACGGACACGCATGCACATACACATATTTGAGAAAGTGTGTTTGTGTGTGTGTGTGTGTCCTGGAGTGTCCTCCTTCAACAAAATGACTGCACCTAGCAATTAATCCAAGTGTGCAGTTTTTTCACATAGAATTTGTGTCGGTGCATGACAGTTTGCAAGGTTGTCTCCGTCCAGGACATGATTCCAATTGAACACTTTTCCCACTCGGAACTGTGATTCAGTAAAATCGGGAGTAATATGACATAATACCCTAAAATTTTGCATGGAGGCAAATTCCTCAAAATCACATGTACCCTTTCTTTGTGTCCTTATCTCTTTTGTTTTCGAAACTAATGGTAGGAATGGCTCCGTTGGGATGGGGGCAGTGTTATCATTGCACCTCAAGCGGTGCACTGTAGGCATTACATAAGGTTCTTTGCAGCATCCCTTCTTCCCCCTAGTTGCGAACCTTTTCATTCCTATTACTATACCTCCGTTCATATTCTCTTTCTTCCATGTTACTTTCCACCCTCTCCTAGCAATTGTTTCAAAGTTATTTTCAGTGCTGAATGACCTCAAAGGTCCCAGTGCTTGGC
>NC_089761.1:29038143-29050643 GCF_040412425.1 Macrobrachium rosenbergii | reverse complement strand
TCGAAACATCACACATACAAGTGGGTTTTTATGTACGAAAGTGTGAACGCAACTTCAAGTGCCATTTTATTCTTCGCGTTGTTGTAAGCCTGGGGTCGATAGGAGAGGTCGGGCACCACATGAACTCATCTCCTTCAAGATGTAGGAAGGAAGGAAGGAAGAAAAGGAGGAGGGAAGAAAGGAAGAAAGGAGGAGGCCTTCCTTGCCTCAGTGAGAACAAGCCTCCTTGTTTGCGTTGGAACTCTCTCTCTCTCTCCTCTTGTTTCGTATTGTTATTTTATTTTTATTTTTGTTATTAGTATTTTTATACTCTTCATATCTCCAGCTAGTTTAGTTATTATTATTATTATTATTATTATTATTATTATTATTATTATTATTATTATTATTATTATTATTATTGCTGTCGTTATTATAATTTTATTGTTTGACCTGTTTGTTTATTATTTTATTTTTCTTTTTGTTATTAGCATTTTTACTCATCTTATCTACAGCTAGTTTACTTGGTGTTATTATTATTATTATTATTATTATTATTATTATTATTATTATTATTATTATTATTATTATTATTATAATTATTATAATGTTAGCGTCTGACTTCTGTTTGTTCGTCTGTTGTTAATTTACAGAAATATCTCTTAACAATTTTTATGGGGAAATGTCTTAACAATTTTTAGGGGAATATCTCTTAACATTTTTCAAGGGAATATTTCTTAACAGTTCTTAGGGAACATTTCTTAACAATTGTTTTGGAAATATCTCTTGATAATTTTTAGGGAAATATCTCTTAACAGTTTTTAGGGGAATATCTCTTTACAAATTTTTTAGGGGGGTTCTCTTAAAAAATTTTAACGATATTTTGGTGGAAATATATGTTAACAGTTCTTAGGGGAATATCTTAACAATTTTTAGGGGAATATATCAAAAATTTTTATTGGATATCTCTTAACAGATTTCAAGGAAATATCTCTTAACAATTTTTATTCACTTGATCTTTAACGAGAGAGAGAGAGAGAGAGAGAGAGAGAGATAGAGAGAGAGAGAGAGAGAGAGAGAGAGAGAGAGAGGTAACCGTATACACTTTCTCACATTTGCACTTTTTTAGACTCTAGCACCAATAGTACTTTTAGGTTAATTTACTTCCCAAGAGTTTTCAGTTTTTCGAAAACAAATAATAAAGAAAATAATAATAAAAAAAAAACCTTCACCTTGGAAGGATCGAAATAAAATAAAGAAGAAGCGGACTGACAACAACGGCAAACAAAAGCATCTGACATCAAACGAAATATGAAACAAAAATTGTTCTTTGTAATATTTGGGGGGATATGGCCAGTGACCCGTGAATGAGTTCTCAACAAAATAGCCATATCATACGAACACAAGCCGTATATGAGCGCAAGTGCTCACACTTACACATATGCGCACACGCACGCACACGTACTTGTGCTCATGCGCGCGTATACATACACACACACACACACACACACACACACACACACACACACATATATATATATATATATATATATATATATATAGAGAAAGATATATGTGTGTGTGTGTGTGTGTGTGTGTGTATGTATGTATATATATATAAAACATATATTTTATATGTGTGTGTGTATGAATATATGATTATTTCTTTATTCTTGAGCCCATATATTGCTCTCACAAATACTGAGCTGTAGGAAAAGAGCAGACATGTCTTTACATTAATTATTTTTCTTGCATCATTTGACAATCTTGTCCCAACTTTGGTTGTGTTGTATAAATGTATGTATGTGTTTGTATGTTTGTATATCTGTCTATAAATTCATCTGTAATGTATTGTGGCTCACTCGAGGTTATACCTTATTGGTTGTATTTTTTTTATTTTTTTATTTTTTTTGCACTTTGCATCTGTTTTGTCCATTCACAAATGTCACTGGGTCCATCCCTTCATCGAACAAGTAAATGGGATTCCGTATTGATTCCTTCTTATTAACTTAGCAGGTGTTATTCTCGACGACACCTGTCATAGTTTGACATGTGTATTCTCATGTCGACAGCCGATGAAAGAGATTAAAGTGGCCATAAAGATGAAGTGAAAGCATGAAATGAACGACTTATTTTTTTTTTATAGGTGTGCGCCGCTGTTCCGGCCACATCTGTCGACCGTCTACAGATGTTCCCCGTCGCACCTGTTCGAGTGTAACACATACACACATGCATGCACGGATCTTTCGATCAGTAATTGTTTTCTTGTTTTAATTAGCTTGTCTTCGTGTCTAATTGCTTGGACTTTTCCTGAACTGCAGTGAAGTATTTTCATCTCTCTCTCTCTCTCTCTCTCTCTCTCTCTCTCTCTCTCTCTCTCTCTCTCTCTCTCTCTTTCGCGTGTTGACTTTATTCAGCTTTCTCTCTTTACAGCGTTCTTTCTTTATCTGTCTAACACACTTTACTCTTCATTCTCCTATGATTGAAATTTGATGGTGCTTTCTCTCTCTCTCTCTCTCTCTCTCTCTCTCTCTCTCTCTCTCTCTCTCTCTCTCTCTCCTCAAAAATCTTTTAGCTTACTACTATTTTTCTCAAGAATAATCTCTCTCTCTCTCTTTTGCGTGTACTCTATTCATCTATCTCTTTTCTTTATCTCTCTAGCTTTAGCATACTTTACTCATATCTCTCTCTCTCTCTCTCTCTCTCTCTCTCTCTCTCTCTCTCTCTCTCTCTCTCTCTCTCTTTCATTTACTTTGATTCTCCTACACTAGCTTCCATAAGAACTCCCCTTCCTTCCCTTCTCTCTCTCTCTCTCTCTCTCTCTCTCTCTCTCTCTCTCTAACCTCTCTCTCTCTCTCTCTCTCTCTCTCTCTCTCTCTTTCTTATGCATTATTTTGATTCCTCTCATACACTAGCTTTCAGAAGAATGCTCTCTCTCTCTCTCTCTTATGCATTTATTTTGATTCCTCTACTCATACACTAGCTAGAAGAATGCTCTCTCTCTCTCTCTCTCTCTCTCTCTCTCTCTCTCTCTCTCTCTCTCTCTCTCTATGTGCGTCTGTGTGTGTCTATTTGCCCCCACTCTCTCTCTCTCTCTCTCTCTCTCTCTCTCTCTCTCTCTCTCTCTATGTTTGTGTGTCTGTTTGGCCCCCCTCTCTCTCTCTCTCTCTCTCTCTCTCTCTCTCTCTCTTATGCATTTATTTTGATTCCTCTCATACAATAGCTTTCAGAAGACTGCTCTCTCTCTCTCTCTCTCTCTCTCTCCTCTCTCTCTCTCTCTCTCTCTCTCTCTCTCTATGTGCGTTTGTGTGTCTATTTGCCCCCACCCCTCTCTCTCTCTCTCTCTCTCTCTCTCTCTCTCTCTCTCTCTCTCTCTCTCTCTCTGTGTTACTTCATTCACGGAAGACCTAATTCAATCTGGAAGCCAAGGGCCTTGCCAGCTGAACTCTGAAATTAGATACATACTTAATCTATTTGCCAGCCCTCCCGTCTTTTCCAGGCTGTCGCCGATTGTAATTTAGCCCCAGTTCCATCACTATTGCCGGAAGCTGGAATACCCCTTTCCCAGAGGGAAAGAAGAAGCAGCGTGTGTGCGTGGCTCTCTCTCTCTCTCTTTCTCTCTCGCACTTTCTCTTTCTCTTTTTATCTCAAAATAAAATGCTGTCTGGGTTTCTTTTGGTTGTGGGTCTCTCTCTCTCTCTCTCTCTCTCTCTCTCTCTCTCTCTCTCTCTCTCTCTCTCTCTCTCTCTCTCTCTCTCATACAGACACCGAGAGGAGTTTATTTTGAAGATCTTTGATTAAGGTCGTTTCATTCTCTTTCTTTTTTTTTTTCTCTCTCTCACTCTTTCTGTACCCTTTCTCTCGCTTCAGGGATTTAAGATTTTCTTTATATATTTTCTTTACGTTTCATTTTTACTCCTTTTTTTTCTTCTCTTGCCTTACTTATTGTCTTCAATTTCTCATGTTCTTCTTTCGATGTTTTTTCATTCACAAGTTTATTTTTATATTTCTTTTAAAAACAACGAATTTCCTTTAATATTAACACTTCTAATTTTCAGTAGAGTTGATCGTGTTTCTTTCCATGCTGTAATATTTAAATTTATTCCTTTTTTTTGTATTTTAGTGAATGAATATGAGCAAGATGCTGAATGCAATAATCAGTCAAATGATCTCCAAAATAAGTAAGAGTTTTGTCGTAAATTCTTTATATATTCATGATCTTCCTTTTCCTTCTTTTTTCCTCTTTTCTCTCTTTTTTTTATTTGTTTCTGTTTGTTCTTGATCTGTTTGATGTATGCTTGCTTCTGCACACCTGACGAGACTTTGTCTGACAGGTTTTATTTAAGGAATATGTCTCTTATCTGTCATTGGTCTTACTTCTCTCTCTCTCTCTCTCTCTCTCTCTCTCTCTCTCTCTCTCTCTCTCTCTCTCTCTCTCTGTGGGTTTTCACTTCCTCTCCTAGGCTTTTTATTGTCTTTTCCCTGTCTCCATCTTTGTGTGAGATTTTACGGTTTCTCTCTCTCTCTCTCTCTCTCTCTCTCTCTCTCTCTCTCTCTCTCTCTCTCTCTCTCTCTCTCTCTCTCTCTGTGGGTTTTTGGGTTTTTCATTTCCTCCCCTAGGCTTTTTACTTTCTTTCTCTGAGACTTTACTGTCTCCATCTCTGTGGGAGCTTTTACGGTTTCTCTCTCTCTCTCTCTCTCTCTCTCTCTCCTCTCTCTCTCTCTCTCTCTCTCCTCTCTCCTCTCTGGTTTTCATTTTCTTCCCCTAACATTTTACTTTTTTTTTTCTTTTCCTATGAACTTTTGGCAACCTCTCTCTCTCTCTCTCTCTCTCTCTCTCTCTCTCTCTCTCTCTCTCTCTGTGTCCTTCTCGTACCACAGATCAAATCATGCAAAATCGTAACATTTGTCCCCCCCAAAAAACCTTGCGGGCACTTAGGATTTTGCATCAGAAAGCGTAAATGGATTGGAATTATACCTGTTGGGTCTGGTTGTGAGTTGAAGGGAACGTTGAACTTCGATGCGCGAATTATTTATTATTTTTAGTTATTAACTACTTATTTTTTACGTATTGATATATTTATTTGATTATTTACGTACTTATTTAATTATTTATATACTTATTTATTTATTTATTTTGGGTTTTTGTGAACGTCGCTTTCGTATTATGAGGTTTTGTTTGGTTTTTATAATTGGTTTTTTTTTTTTGATATGACTAAATGTGTCACTTTCGTAAATAATGACCTTGTTTTGGATTTATTAAAAAATATATATATATATATATATATATATATATATATATATATATATATATATATATATATATATATATATATATATATATATATATATATATATATATTTTTTTTTTTCTTTCTTTTTTTTTTTTGCTTCACCTGAACGTTTGGTTTATTTGTAATAATTCGTTACGTTTTGTTGCCATCTCGATGGTTATTTCAATTTTTCTTTTGAGTGAATTACTTTTGTTAAATTTAACCTGAGAAAAAATGAAAGCTTTTACCATAAGATTTGTCTTTGCAATATACTTTTGTTCTTTGCTATAGTTAGAAGAGTTTACAGAAATAAATATTGGTAAAGTGAATTGGTTCAAAGGTAGCCTAAATACTCCTATGCAAGCTATTTGGGCGAGTTTGGTTCGAGGGGAACTATGAGGAGAGCAAATTCCGGTTGGTTAGGTTCGAGGGGAACTATGAGGAGAACTAATGACAATTGGTTATGTTCGAGGGGAACCATGAGGAGAGCAAATGTGAGTTTTTTGAATTTGAGGGGATTTATGAGGAGAGCAAATGTGAGTTGGTTTGGTTTGAGGGGAATCATGAGGAGAACAAATGCAGATTGGTTAGGTTCGAGGGGAGCTATGGGGAAAGCAAATGCCTGTTGGTTAGGTTCGAGGGGAACTATGGGGAGAGCAAATGCCAATTGGTTAGGTTCGAGGGGAACTATAAGGAGGGCAAATGTAAGTTGGGTAAGTTTGAGGGGATATATTAGGAGAGCAAATGAGAGTTGGTTTGGTTCGAGGAGGAATCATGGGGAAAGCAATTTCAATTGGTTAGGTTCGAGGGGAACTATGAGGAAAGCAAATGCCAGTTGGTTAGGTTCGAGGGGAACTATGAAGAGAGCAAGTGTCAATTGGTTAGGTTGGAGGGGATCTATGAGGAGATCTAATGCTAGTTGGTTAGATTCGAGGGAACTATGAGGAGAGCAAATGCCAAGATTGGTTAAGTTTGAGGGGAACTATGAGGAGAGCAAATAGCAGGATTGGTTAAATTCGAGGGGAACCATGAGGAGAGAAAATGCCAATTGGTTAAATTCGAGAGGAACTATGAGGAGAGCAAATGCCAAGATTGGTTAGGTTTGAGGGGAACTACGAAGAGAGCAAATTTGAACTGGTTAAATTCGAGGGAAATATAAAGGAAAAACCAGATGCCACCTGGTTAGATACGAGGGGAACCATGAGGAGAGCAAAAGCAAACTGGTTGAATTCGGGGGGAGCTATGAGGAGAGCAAATGCCAAAACTGGTTAAGTTCGGAGGGAAACTTGAAGAAGCAGTTCACGAGTGCGTATGGATGGGTTAAGTGAAAGTAATAAATATTAATCTTCCACCATTGAGAGAGAGAGAGAGAGAGAAAGAGAGAGAGAGAGAGAGAGAGAGAAAGTGCGATGGTGGTGTTGGGGGAAATATGTTATTTTGGAAACTAGTTGAGGTCCAATCATGTGCCGGAGTGGAAAATGTTTGCAATCTAAAAATCATCTGTGTCGCACTCACCAACACCAACACCACCACCACCATTGCTGGTGTTGGTGCTCTCGCTCTCGAGGACTCACCATCACCACCAGAAACAGCAGCAGAAGCAGCAGTAACAGCAGTAACAGCAGCGGCAACAGCAGCAGCAGCAGCAGCAGCATCGAGAACCGCGGGCCCGCTGGCCAAAGTAAGCAACCATTGATCGCCTCTTTGAGTTGCCATGGCAACCGCTCCCTCGCCCCGCCATTGGCCAGCATCCCGTCCAATCAGCGCGCCCATTGGTCCGTTGGAGACGACGAGTTTGGAGGGGGGCGGAGACTCGGTAATAGGTTTTTTGATGAGACTTCTTTTATGCAGGGAAAATATGATTGCATTTTGAAATTAATGAAATCTGCTTAACGAGTTTCCCTCCTTTCAGACTCGGGGATGGAATAGCAGCAGCAGGTATGGAGGAGGAGGAGGAGGAGGAAGAGGCAGCCAGGGAGGGAGGGAAATGGAGGAGGGAGGGAGGGAGGAAGGGGGGAATGGAAGGGAAGGATATCTAGGGAGGGATAGGGGAGAGAAGAGGAAGAGGGAGGAGAAGAAGAAGAAGAAGAGGAGGAGGAAGAAGATGTGGCCGAGGGGTGCAGGGGGAACAGGGAAAAAAAGAGTGGCAAATCTAGGGAAACTTCAATTTTTTTCCCCTCGACAAAATGGAAGGAAAAACTTTTAGAAGATCGACTGAAAATATTTTTTCTTGTGTGAGTCTGTGTGTGTGTGCGTACGTACGTACGTACGTGCGTCTGAAGGGATGGAGATAAAAGAGGGGAACTTGGGTTATTTGAGAAGGTCCATCACCTATAGTCCAGGATATGCAGGATTTGGAAAAAAATAGTTTGCATTTTTTTTCTTGCGTTCTTTTCTGATTAGTATTACGTTGAAGGCCTCAGCACAGTAGACAAACAAATAGGTATTAATGGAAAATTAATTTTCTTTTCGGCGTTCAGCCGTTTCCCTCCCTAACAGGGGAAACAGCGCTTGAGAAAGGAGAAGAAAATGATCATTGCTGTAATCACACTTGGAGTGTTGAATTTTATATATGTATATGTATATATATACATATATATATATATATATATATATATATATATGTATATATATATATATATATATATATATATATATATAAACACTCGAATGTGTGCACACTTATATGTGTATACACATTTGTTTGTATATATATATATATATATATATATATATATATATATATATATATATATATATATATATATATATATATATAATGAACACATGAAAAATTTATATCTACTATATACACATATACATATGTTTGTGTCTGTATATGTATGTGTATATGTGAAAATATTTAATACCCCTCACATAATAACATTCTTTCAATTCAGCCGACACGACTGATCCAAATCCCTTAGTAAAATGATAAATGACACTGTTAACGGTAACTAACAGAAACAAAACACGTTTTCGATCAGGTTATCAGGTTCCAAATGTGCCATCGCGGCTGACACGCCATCAAGAGAGCAATTAGAGATTCGGAAAAAAAGGTTAAGGTCGTGTCGGCTATGGCTGATAATTGCACCAAGCACCGTAGGAATTTTGCATTGTTGGTCATTCTTCCTGATTGTGAGTAGTGGCGAGATGTTGATTTTGACGCTCCTGGGTAGAAATTATTTTCATTGACTCGCTGTATTTTTTTTTTTTATCTTCAAGTGATGTTGGCGGCTTGGAGGGGTTAGCTTGCTAAGTAACAGTATTTATCTTTTTTTTTTTTTTGCTGTTGGTAAATGACAATGAAGTAATCAGACGTAGAGTTATATATTATAATTCTATTTTTGGGGGTAATTTATCATCATGCATTTATTTTTTTTTTTTTTTTTAGCTTATGCTTCGAGTTACTTAGATTCCTAAGTGGTTTTATAAGGCCAATGATGGTAACTAGATTATATATATATATATATATATATATATATATATATATATATATATATATATATATATATATATATATATATATATATATATATATATATATATATATATATATATGCACATACACATACACACATACCAAGAGATAGGCGCCATTAAATCAAGGACATCAAAATTTGACGCCGCTCTCCAGCAAGATCGCATGGGATACTCTGAAGAAATAACAAGTCCTAGATTAGAGATTCCAGTCACTAAGTTTCCATGAGGGTCAGTGAGTTTCATACCGATCACGTGGGGTTTTGAGTTTACTTGTAAAGTGGCTTTCACAAATAAATTATTGAAAATTTTCATTTGAAATACAAGTAAATTGTTATGACGTGTCTGTATCATAAATATGAATGTAGTAGCAGGCTCCTTTCATTGGGATTTATTATCTTCATTGTTACTACTACTACTACTCCTACTACTACTACTACTACTACTACTACTGCTGCTGCTGCTGCTGCTAATGCTGCTAATGCTACTCCTTCTCTGATTACAGTAGCGCTGAATCTAATAGCTGTTTCTACATCATTTAATTACATAGAGAAGACTCTATACAAATTGAACGCCTTTAAACAGTTATTATTATTATTATTATTATTATTATTATTATTATTATTATTATTATTATTATTATTATTATTCGCGTACCGGTCAAGCGGAGTGTCCTGATATGTCAGTGCATCTTAAACTATGTTTTCATAAGGGAGCTTTTTCCCCTTTTTTTTTTTATTAAATGATTTTTTTCTCACACTTGCCGACACGTGATCCTTAAACTACTACAAGAGACGAGTATAAGCTTAGATTCTATTTTAACCAAATTTTATTCCCTTGGTGTTTTTTTTATGTACGCTCACAATATACATGCGTGTGTGATTTTTCTTTTGTGTTCACTTGCGCCCTATTACTTAGAGATGGATAGCTCCGGTAGTGTTACTCTTCAGCTTCTGAGAAATTATTGGGCGATGAGTGTAAATCATATATATATATATATATATATATATATATATATATATATATATATATATATATATATATATATTTTAATATATATATATATATATATATATATATATATATATATATATATATATATATATATATATTTACAATATATGAACTACCGAAAAGAACCACATAAAAATGACAAGACGCATCAATATGTATGTATGTATGTATGTATGTATGTGTGTGTGCGTGTTTGTGCTGTAACCACTCCAAGCAAGGATTCATATAACTTGAAGTACCTGATGATTTGCATATGATGACATGTTCTGCGTTTAGTTAAGAATCTCTAAAATCTATTCTTTCCGCCCTTTTTAAGCCTGTGAAAGAAAGTATGCTCATTACATTCATTGAACATGAATGTTACACTGCGTATTCCAACACTGCGATGGAATTTAGTATTTATTGATGCGTCTAGTCACTTTTATTAGGTTCTTTTGGGTAGTTCACAAATCACCCAACTTTGTTTTATACGACGAATCGGGATCGTATTCGAAAGGCAAAAATCTTTATTATTTCATTTGTTGCATAATTTTTTTTATGTTTATTTCCTGTTGATCTGCAACTGTCTCCTTTTCTGGATACATTTACCGAAGAATTTATTTGTTGGTATAAAAATTAATTGTATCTATTTTCTAGATTTCAATATTTATTCTCGCGAGTTCATAAAATTACTGTTTCATTATCATCATCATTATCGTCACCATCATCAAAATCACCTTCATCATCCATATATACATATATACACACAATATATAATATATAAATATATATATATATATATATATATATATATATATATATATATATATATATATATATATATATATATATATATATATATAGGTGTTTTTTTGCCTTATCTTTCACACATCTCCACTCTTCTCCGGGCTCTCCATTTAAACACTAGTATTTAAATGAACATTTGGTCTATTTTCCTCATGAAGTCAGAGAATAGATTTGAGAATCTACTCGACTCCTAACTTATTTTTCAAGGTATTCAGAATGTTCAGAATGACCTCGTCTTTGTTTGTCTGTCCATTTGGCTCCTGGAACACAACCTCACTGTGAAAGTAGTTATGTTCTCTCTCTCTCTCTCTCTCTCTCTCTCTCTCTCTCTCTCTTGTTGTCATATTAATGTTTCGTATTGCTACGTATGACGGTTGAAATTCCTCTCCTGCTGTTTTTAAAATAATTTCCTTGCATTGCTTAGCTTGTCTTCCTCCCCCACCCCACCCCCCATCCCTGCCTCATTTTTAGAACACCCCTTCCCCTCCCTAGTATATTTTTATTTTGAGATTCCTATCCATAATTTTTTTTTTATATATCCTTCCCATTTTTTTTTTCATACATAATTGAAGTTTTTGGTAATGGCTATAGGTGAAGACGCCGTTTAAAAACCAAACCAAAAATCTCATATCGCAATTGCTTGAAGGTCAGTGCTTGCGATTGTTCTGTCCTTTGTTTATAAACGAAAGAAAATATGTGACCAACTTAAATGATATCATCACGATTATTTTCCAGATGGTGTTTTCATGGTGATTTAATTTTTTGTAAAAGAGAACTATTGTGCCGGCTTTGTCTGTCCGTCCGCACTTTATTCTGTCCGCACTTTTTCTGTCCGTCCTCAGATCTTTAAAAACTATTGAGGCTAGAGGCCTGCAAATTGGTATGTTGGTCATCCACCCTCCAGTCATCACACATACCAAATTGCAGCCCTTTAGCCTCAGTAGTTTTTATTTTATTTAAGGTTAAAGCTAGCTATAATCGTGCTTCTGGCAATGATATAGGATAGGCTACCACCGGCCCGTTGTTAAAGTTTCATGGGCCGCGGCTCTTACAGCACCACCCAAATATAGATCTATTTTCGGTGGCCTTGATTATACGCTCTAGCGTCTGGACAGAAAACTCGATTGCGCGGAAGAAGCTCCTGCGCATTTTTTACTTGTTTAATTTCGAAACAATTTTGAAATAGGTCAGTTTTGGCTGTTCTCTCACTTAGTGCCCTTATCGGTTTGTTCCAAGTAGATATTTCATGATGTTAAAAATGATTCAGATTTATTTTGAGAAGGCAAATGATTCAGATTTATTTTGAGAAGGCAAATGATTCAGATTTATTTTGAGAAGCAAATGATTCAGATTTATTTTGAGAAGGCAGATGATTCAGATTTATTTTGAGAAGGCAAATGATTCAGATTTATTTTGAGAAGGCAAATTATTCAGATTTATTTTGAGAAGGCAAATGATTCAGAATTATTTTGAGAAGGCAAATGATTCAGATTTATTTTGAGATGCAAATGATTGAGATTTATTTTGAAAAGGCAAATGATTCAGATCTATTTTGAGAAGGCAAATGATTAAGATTTATTTTGAGAAGGCAAATGATTCAGATTTATTTTGAGAAGGCAGATGATTGAGATTTATTTTAAGAAGGCAAATGATTGAGATTTATTTTGAGAAGGCAAATGATTCAGATTTATTTTGAGAAGGCAAATGATTCAGATTTATTTTGAGACGGCAAATGATTCAGATTTATTTTGAGAAAGCAAATGATTCATATTTATTTTGAGAAGGCAAATGATTCAGATTTATTTTGAGAAAGCAAATGATTGAGATTTATTTTGAGAAGGCAAATGATTCAGATTTATTTTGAGAAGGCAAATGATTCAGATTTATTTTGAGAAGGCAAATGATTCAGATTTATTCTGGAGAAGCAAATGATCTCAGATTTATTTTTGAGAGGCAAATGATTTAGAT
>NC_089761.1:29013143-29025643 GCF_040412425.1 Macrobrachium rosenbergii | reverse complement strand
GTATGTTGTATAGATATTTATTATTATTTATCAACTAAGGTATTTTTTATACAGACATATACTGCGTGTCTGCATAAAAACATGTTGAATATTCCTTGCATTTTAGGTATGTTGTATAGGTATTTATTATTATTTATCAACTAAGGTGTTTTTTTATAGATATGCACTGCATGTCTACGTATAAACAAGTTGAATATTCCTTGCATTTTAGGTATGTTGTATAGATATTTATAATTATTTATCCACTAAGGTGTTTTTTTTATTACGGCATGGACTGTATATCTACATATTTACACAGAATGAATGAGTACTGAGGAAATATCTATGCATTGCTTTCAGATCACTTATATATTTATAGCCATAAGATCTTTTTTGATATTTATAATCATATAAAGGAAAATCTAATTTAAATAGACAATATTTATATACCAAAAGACTTCAAAAAGAAGCTTCTTTAATAGGAAAGTGAAGAGAGGCGTAAAAATTGCTGAATATGTCATGGCTAATTTTTTTCTGTAAAAGGTATATAGACAATCTACTCAGTAATTTTAGAAAGTAAATTCCTTCTTATTTAAAGCGGAGAGGAGAGATGTGAAAAAATAAATGCTGTATTGTGCCCAGAATTCAGAGCATAAACCCTTGTTAATTCAGAGCATAAACCCTTGTTAATTCAAATCTCTGGAAAATGTTAATTCAGCGTAAAGGCTGCAAGAAGAAGAAGAAGAAGAAGAAGAAGAAGACGAAGAAGAAGAAGAAGAACAAGAACAAGAACAAGAAGAAGAAGAAGAAGAAGAAGAAGAAGAAGAGATATAGAGAGAAGAAGAACCTGGTAAATGTTAATTCAATGTAAAACCTACAAGAAGAAGAAGAGATATAGAGAGAAGAAGAAGAAGAAGAAGAAGAAGAAGAAGAAGAAGAAGAAGAGATATAGAGAGAAGAAGAATAAGAAGAAGAAATAACCCAGAAGAAAGAAGAAGAAGAAGAGAAAGAAGAAGAAAGAGAAGAGAAGAAGAAAGAAAAACAAAGAGAAGAAGAAGAAGAAGAAGAAGAAACAAAGAGAGAGAGAATAAGAAGCACAGGCGAGATGAACCAACACAAATACGAATGGAAATGACATAAGACGTTGGATGGGGGGGCCCTGAGGAGGTGTAGTTGGGGAAGGGTCAGGGGTGGAGAGGACGCTTGGTAGTGGTGGTGATGAAGTATTTAATCTGAGGATTTGAAAATGTAATTTCAGAAAAGGGAAGAAGGAGATGGTTTAGACGCTTAAGAGATGATGATCATAATGATGATGATGATGAGGCTGAAGACGGCGATGCCCGGGGCAGTTCATTTATCTGTAATTTGTGGAGGAGGAGGAGGAGGAGGGGGAGGAGGAGGAGGAGGGTGACGCGAATGGGGAACTGCTGCAACAAGGCAGAAAAGGGATATTCCCAGAGAGAGAGAGAGAGAGAGAGAGAGAGAGAGAGAGAGAGAGATAGAGAGAGAGGGTATTTGGTGAGCAATGGCATAAAGAAAAGAAAATTTAAAAGAAATTTTTCTTTTGATGAAAACCGAAAGACTGCCGAGTTGCTCTCTCTCTCTCTCTCTCTCTCTCTCTCTCTCTCTCTCTCTAATGACTTGGAATTCAAGTGTCGGAAAATGCACATGGTGAGAAAAGTCCGCAAAGCTGAAATTAAGTACAAACGCAACATTTCTCTCTCTCTCTCTCTCTATATTTATACATATATATATATATATATATATATATATATATATATATATATATATATATGTATGTATATATATTATATATATATAATCTTAAAAATACCAAATAATTTTATATATTATATATCGTATTCTCCTCTGGGTAAATAAAGACTCTCTGTCAATATGTTTTTTATAATGGCATCATAATTTCTTTCTTTCTTTACACATCCTTTTCGTTGTGACAAACGAGAGATTCATGACAACGGAACTGTATGTATATATGTATGTAACCCGTTATTTTTATTGGCCGGTGTTCTTTATATATTTATTTTTTATGTATCAGCCATTTATTTATTTATGTGTTTACTTATTTATTTCGTGTTTTTACATTATTTTCAGAAATAGATCTTTATTTTGATACGTGTTTATGTATTCAGTCATGGATGTAATTTTTCCTGTTCGATTTATTTGCTAAACGTTTTTTTTTTTATTTTTACCTTATGTTTTTTTTTATCTTTTTAAAAGGAAAGAAATGACGGTTTTTTTCTCATTTGTGAATTTGCGGAGTGAGAGCATTTTTTGTAAATATAAAGAATGAATTATTCATTTATTCCAGACTTCAGTCATTTCATTGTCAATTATTTGAGTTGATGTTTACAAGAAAATATCCAACGATTAAATTCACTAAATGAAGATTTTACTTAAATTTTACTTTTTAATCGTAGAATCGACTTTAGTCGAGTCATTTTTTAGCAAATTTATCTTTATTATATATGATCTGATGTCAAGGAACGTTTTTGGGTAAATTTTAGAATCCATAAAATTGCTGGGTATTTTTCCTATAAATGAAAATCGATTAATGTCATTTTTGAAATATTTCTTGTTGTCACTATGATTGTTATATTTTCTAATGTCTGGTATTGTCACGAATGTCATGATTTTACGCTGAACAGAAAACTGTAATCAAGGAGCGTAGAATTCGTAGAAAAGAGTCTTTTTTTTTTGGCAGTAAGTAATGAAAATTTTTTTTTTAAATCATCATGATGACGCAGATGAATAAAGATATGAACTTGATGTAAATCAGAATGTTTCACTGCCTAGAAAGTAATAATGAACACATACATTTGATAATCTTGTTAGGGGGACAGTGCCATCAGTGCGCCTCATGCGGCGCACTGTAGGCATTACTTAAGGTTCTTTGCAGCGTGCTTTCGGTCCCTAGCTGCAACCCCTTTCGTTCCTTTTACTGTACCTCCTTTCATATTCTCTTTCTTCCATCTTACTCTCCAACCTCTCCTAGCAATTGTTTCATAGTGCAACTGCGAGGTTTTCCTCCTGTTACGCATTTCAATTTCCGTTTGAGCGCTGAATGACCTCATAGGTCCCAGTGCTTGGCCTTTGGCCTAAATTCTATATTCAGTATTCAGTTCAATATATTTAATAATAAAAAGTTAATAATAAGATGTTAAACGCAATCTCAGCCATGTCTGCAAACAATACTCAGCGAAAGCACTTGATATTTTTGTTGAGTTATTCCCTTTTCTTCGCTTTCCATGAACCAGAATCATCATAAATTATTGAGAGTGTTATTTGTAAAGCATTGTGTAAATAAAGCACTTCAGAAATATCGATATTATTTAAAGTGAAGTCATTTCTTTTTAGAATTAAATTGAAAATGCTTTAAATTTTAGGACGTTTATTTTTTCTGTACAAAATTTTTACTGTAATTATATTATATATATGTATAAATACACCCACACATACTCGTATGTAAATGCATATATATATATATATATATATATATATATATATATATATATATATGTGTATTAGCCTTATCACATACACAATTGTTCTGTGCATCAGTACAATAACTAACAGGACCTCATTCAAACTGGGTGGTATCCAGTCTAAATATTTATTCAAAAAAGTTACAAGCTTTCTAGGACAAACAGTCCTCATTCTCAAGTATCCGTACAATGTATGTGTGTAGGCTATGTACACATATAATCTGTCTTTTAAAAATCTTGCGGATTTGACTCACTTATAATTTTCATTGCAGAAGATCTCTAACGAAATATTTATTGTAACTTCGGAGTTCCTTAATACAATAGCATTCGTCTCAAAAATGTTGCCGTTTCTTTCTCGCAGCGAAGACAAAACGTTTGCTTTTTGTTCAGTCCAGCAACGTCCCGAAAGATGAAGGGGGAGAGAATCAAAGGAAAGAAATTGTTGAATGAACATAACAAAGGAAGTGAGTGAGAAGGTAAAAGAATAAAGAGTGAAGAAGAATAGGGAGCGTAAAAAGAGGAGATGCGTTAATGAAGTACGTGTTATGGAATAAGAGGAGGGAATATGTATTATGTATATATATATATTTATTTATTTATTTATTTACTTATGTATATGTATATATATATATTTATTTATTTATTTACTTATGTATATGTATATATATTTATATATACAGTATGTATGTATATATATTTATATATTTATTTATTAATTTATTTATATTATATATATTATATATATTTATATTTATTAATATGTATATATATTTATATATATACGTATATATATAGTATATATTTATTTACAGTTATTCATATGTATATATAAATAAATAAATATATATATATATATATATATATATATATATATATATATATATATATATATTTATGTATATACGTATATATGTATATATATGTATATTATAAAATTACCTAGACAAATTCATTTGCATAAAATAACAAGCACTATGGTAATGAAAAGACCATAAATAAATCAGGTTAAACATTACACAATCCCTTTACGCTAACCTTTAGAAACTTTAATCTTGCAATCCTTTATTCCAGAATAAAGGAGTCGATGGGAATATTCACTATAACAACAAAAAAGAAAAAAAGAGAATAAGCAAAAGGTCCATATTTCTTTCATCTTTTTTCCCAACTCCTCCTCCTCCTCCTCCTCCTCCTCCTCCTCCTCCTCCTCCTCCTCCTCCTCCTCCTCCTCCTCCTTCTTTTTTCCCACTTCTCCGCCCTCCCATCTCTTTTTTTTTGTATGCTAAGACTTCTTCTTCTTCTTCTTTTCTTCTTCTTCTTCTTCTTCTTCTTCTTCTTCTTCTCGTGCTATCTTCCTGAATTCCCTTCCTCCTTCTCCTTCCTCCTCCTTTTCCGTTTCCTTCTCCCGGGCTCGGATAGCCCCCAGAAGGAAATTGAGTTGAGATAATGTTATGATCTCAGCCGGGAGGGTGGAAACAAAACACTGGCTCCCTGACGCGGTAGAAGGAGGAGAAGTAGTGTTAGTATTAGTAGTATTAGTAGTAGTAAGGGTTTGCGGTAGTAGACTCTCTCAGTAGTGGCTGCCTTCCTGGTAGTCGTCCGTCGTTCATCTTGTTGTGTCTATTGTTTCTGAGAGAGAGAGAGAGAGAGAGAGAGAGAGAGAGAGAGAGAGAGAGAGAGAGAGAGAGAGAGAGTTACTAAGGAAAGTAGATTATGTGATGATGGGAAGCGAAATATCTTAGAAGAAGACTAGAGAGAGAGAGAGAGAGAGAGAGAGAGAGAGAGAGAGAGAGAGAGAGAGAAAGCATTGCCTAGAAAAGGAGATTAGACATGATGAGGAGAGAGAGAGAGAGAGAGAGAGAGAGAGAGAGAGAGAGAGAGAGAGAGAGAGGTTATAAGACGATGGAATTAGAAAGAGAAATTTCAGGACTGCACAGAGACAAGGAGTTGTCAAGGAAAGTAGACGAGACGAGAGAGAGAGAGTGAGAGAGAGAGAACTCCTAATAGATATGAGTTAGTTACGAGTTCAATTAAAGTGCAATAAGTAGGGCCAAAAATAAAAAAAAAAGTCACAAATAAAAACAAAATAGTAATAAGCAGAGCCAAAAATAAACAGGTAAAAAACGTGCCGAAGTTTCTTCGGCCCAATCGAGTTTTCTGTACAGCGCATAATCAAGGCCACCGAAAATAGATCTATCTTTCGGTGGTCTCGGTATAATGCTGTAAGAGCCAAGGCCCATGAAACTTTCAGCCACGTCCTGGTAGTGGCCTGTCCTGTAGCGTTGCCAGGCGCACGATCATGGCTAACTTTAACCTTGAATAAATTAAAATCTACTGAGGCTATAGGACTGCAATTTGGTATGTGTGATGATTGGAGGGTGGATGATCCATGTGCCAATTTGCAGCCCTCTAGCCCCAGTAGTTTTTAAGATCTGAGGGCGGACAGAAAAAGTGCCGGCGGACAGATAAAGCCGCCTCAATAGTTTTCTCTTGCAGAAAACTAAAAAATAAAAGCGAAATGAAGTACGATTTAAAAAAAACACACGCGGATAAAGCAAGAATAATTATGTATAGGAACGCAGTCATAAAAATATGCAACCTACTCCTCCAATGCATGTATGTATGCCGAAGGTAATTGTAAAAGCCCTTTTTCCTGATGGGATACGAAGGTCCCATCAGTGGACGGTTGATTAGCAACTCATATAAAATTGATCCCTTCCTAGGTAAAGTGGATCCGGGATTTGAAACTGTAATATGGTACTTTTAAAGTTGAGTTATCGAGTTGGCAATATGGCTTGGGTGACTGTACCGGCTATATTCATTTAGAGAAGACGATTCATTTCCACGGTCGTATTTCGTCATTATTCGATTTCTAATCAGTGTTATGGGTGATATTCCTATACCTCTTAGTGTATTTTATAATTATGTATTTTATAAAGCACGACTACCCTACAACAATTCACCTTGTATTTATATTTATTTATATTTTTTTATATATTTATCACTTAATTTACTCATTCAATTTTTTTCTTTTCTAACTTTCTGTATTTCCTATTATCTTACCTCATTCTCTTAGTGTATTTTATAATTTTATATTTTATAATGCATGACTACCCTAAAACAATTCACCTTGTATTTTATTTATTTATATTTTCTTATATAGTTATCACTTAATTTACTCATTTAACTTTTTTCTTACCTAATATCTTTCTGAATTTCCCAATATTTTATCTAATTCTCTTAGTGTATTTTATAATTTTATATTTTATATAATGCGTGACTACCCAAAAACAACTCACCTTGTATTTTATTTATTTACGTTATTATATATTTACCTATTTATTCATTGATCTTTTTGTATTTTTTAATATCTGATCTCTTCTTCCTGCATTTCCTATTATCTTATCTACTTCTCTTAGTGTGTTGTATAATGCTGTATTCTATAATGTATTACTAGCCTAAAACAATTCACCGTGTATTTCAATAATTTTCTTACATTTTTATCCATTTATCTATTAATTTATGAATTTATCTGCTTTTCCTTTCTAGTACCTGATCTCTTCTTTCTGTATTGCCTATTATCTTATTCAACTCTCTTAGCGTATTGTATAATTCTATACATTTCCATATAATCATCTATTAATATATTCATTTACCTTTATTTTCTTTTCTTTTTTTTTCCTTTACGCAACATTACTGAAGAGAAGATCTGACAGGGAGTAAAACAATAAGTGAGGGTTTATATTTCATGTAAGCCCAAAACTGATTATTTCCGGAATCTGCTCCATAACTTCCAGACGAGGGATTCCGGATCTGGAGGGCTTCATTTATGTTGAAATAAGTGTTGTCTATTACATCTTTCGCCATGATTCATTTTTCGAGTAGATTCGCCACCCCCTAGTTGATCAGAACTAGTATATGATAATGTTTGTTGCTAGAGCATGAAGTTTAGCAAAATTTTTTGATGTTCCCATTCCTGAAGCTTATTAGTATATGTATATATATATATATATATATATATATATATATATATATTGGTATATATATATGTATGTTGTATGTATGTACATTATATATGTGTATATATATATATATATATATATATATATATATATATATATATATATATATATATATATATATATATATATATATATATATTGTAATGTACAGTACATATATGAAGAGAGAGAGAGAAAGAGAGAGAGAGAGGTACTAATGATTAATGTTAGTACAGCACAGCAATTCTTTTGAAATATAAATTTGTAAGCTCTATAACAAATGATGTCGTCTCTCTCACTGTCTTTTTTTTTTCCACTCTAAATGGGAAAACCCTAGGACCCCCGAAAAAAAAAAAAAGGAGGAGAAACCCATTTTCGAAGTAAAAAAAAAAAAATAAAAGGATAGGATGAGCGAGAGATGCGTTTGAATTTATTGCTCTTTGATATGGGAACCCCTCCTCCTCCTCCTCCTCCTACCCCTACCCCTTTCTCCCTCCCCGTTCCCTTTCCTCCCTCTTCCCCTTCTCTCCCCTACCCTTTCTGACCTCCCTTTACCCCCTCCCCTCCCCTACCCTTTACCCATCCCCTCCCCTACCTCTTTACTCCCTCCCCTCCCCTACCCTTTACCTCCTCCCCTACCCTACCATTTCCCCACCCCTTCCCCTTCCATCCCCTACACATTTCCTCCCCTCCCCAAAAATGGCTGGACAAGACTAGAAGCAGCAGGGCAAGGCGACGCTGTGTGTGTGTGTGTGTCTGTGTTTGTGTGCTTGTCCCTCTCTCTCCCTCCCCTCCCCTTGTGTTTATGTGTAAGCTTCCTCTCCTTCCCCCTCCCACTCCCTCTACCCTTCCCCCTCCCCCCTAAAAAATTGCCGGGCAAGACCAGGAGCCGCAGAATAAGGAGACGGTGTGTGTGTATGTCTGTCTGTCTCTGGTGTTTGTGTGTTCGCTCCCTCTCCCTCCCCTCCCCTCCCCCCCCTCCCCACCTTCCCCTAAAAAAATTGCCGACAAGACCAGGATAAGGGCAGCGTGTGTGTGTGTCTGTGTGTGTCTGTGACCCAGACTTTATTTATGAGGCCTCACATAAATTTGATAAGGGACTCGTCCCTTCTTTTCGAAAATTATGGGGATTCAGATAGACTCCAAGGGACACATTCACGGCGGTCAGGGGAAGGTGGGGAGAGAAATACGGTTTGTATAAATGCGGTTTCTATAAATAAGCTTTTTTCTTCGTACCGTATTTTGTGGTTCTCGCAAACCCTAATTGGGGGCGTTGATTTATGTACGGTGGTCACTCCGTGGCGTTGATGTTTCGGATTGTCAGTTGAAGGTATACATTTCATACGTTTTATACATTTCATACGTTTTATGCATTTCATACAGTTTGTACATTTCATACATTTTACGCATTTCATACATTTTATGCATTTCATACATTTTACGCATTTCAGACATATTACGTATTTCATACATTTTATACATTTCATACATTTTATGCATTGATACACTTCATACATTTCTTCCCTCATAGTTTTAGTTCTGGTTAAATCATTGTGGTTTCTTATATTTTTTTAATTCACCTTTCGTTATCCACTCAGTTAAGAATTTTTTGGAAAATAAAGTATGTATTTCGATAATAGTTACAGGATATTGTTTATGTCTGAACAGTACATGTACACTTATGCATATACACACACACATATATGTATACTTATATGTAAATATATATATATATATATATATATATATATATATATATATATATATATATATATATATATATATATATAGTGTGTGTGTGTGTAAGTATCTTGGTATATAGAAAACTAGCCTGGTTTTTTCATCGGCGTTTTTTTCATATTCACGTGATAACATTTTAAAGATGAAATATTTTTCGGATGTTTGCAAATATTCATGACGCCTATTTCTATCGTATTTTCGTTCAATGAGGGAAACAAGACGTTCGAGGGAAATCCGCATTGAATTGCTAAACACAGAAAGATTAACCACTTATTAATTATTAATTGCAATGATTCCCATATGTATATATATATATATATATATATATATATATATATATATATATATATATAGATAGATAGATAGATAGATAGATCGATATAAATATTATTTATATATATACATACATATATATCATATATATAAATATAATTTATATATACATATATATATAAATGTATAATATATGCATTCATACCATGGAGAGAGAGAGAGAGAGAGAGAGAGAGAGAGAGAGAGAGAGAGAGAGAGAGAGAGAGAGAGAGAGAGAGAGTCAGTGGGGACGCGACGACATGTCATGTGAAAAGAACAGAAAAGAGAGGCCATGGAAATGGGAAATAGAGAGAGAGAGAGAGAGAGAGAGAAGAGAGAGAGAGAGAGAGAGAGAGGGGGGGGGAAGGAAGCCGACCTTAAGTGGTTGCTTGTAATAGGATGACCCAATGTTGATCTCTTGTCAAGTGCTATCCCACCAGTTTGTAAACACGGGGGAGAGAGAGAGAGAGAGAGGCGGGGGGGAGAGAGAAGAGGAGGATGAGAATGAGGGTAGAGAAGAGCGAAATTGCTTTGTATGACGGAGAGACAGGCTTACAGGCATACAAAACCGTTCACGTGATGTTAAGAGAACAAGGTGACTGGTTCCTAATTGTGTACGCAGGCTTACGTGGTAGACAGTCTTAACTGGTCTTCACTTAGTTTTGCCTAGGTAACTGGCGGCTGTGTGACTGGTTTGTTACGGTTTTTTTTTTTAGCCGTATATAGGCAAATATAACTGATTATTCAAAGAGACTGATAGATAGATGGATGGATGGATAGATAGATTATATAAAATAGTGCAGTTCAGTTCAATTCACATTTATTTCATATCTAAGATAAAGAGGTAAAAAATATCACAGTGATAGGAAATACAAACCATCTATCTATCTATCTATCTATCTATCTATCTATCTATCTAAGATAAAGAGGTAAAAAATATTACAGTGATAGAAAATTCAAACCATCTATCTATCTATCTATCTAGACAGATAGATAGATAGATAGATAGACAGATAGTTAGATAGATAGGTAGATAGATAGATAGATATAGATTACTGCTGAGTTTGGTCGTCCTTCTGCACTCTCATTAAGTCGACTGACCACCAGGTATATAACGTACTTCTTGGGTTAACATATGCCCACTGGTTTTCTCAGCGAACAGAGTTGAGTGCATTGCCGCTCAATCAAAGAGAGAGAGAGAGAGAGAGAGAGAGAGAGAGAGAGAGAGAGAGAGAGAGAGAGAGAGAGTTCATATTCAAATTAAAACTCAAATCTTTAAATTATTGTAACCACGAGAGACAGAGAGAGAAAAAGAGAGAGAGAGAAAGTTGTCAGATTCAAATTCAAATTTCTATATCTTTACAGCCACTAACGAGAGAGAGAGAGAGAGAGAGAGAGAGAGAGAGAGAGAGAGAGAGAGAGAGAGAGAGAGAGAAACCTTCGCAATCATCACTTATCTCAAGAAAGAATAACATACCGATTTTACTGATAAGAAACAAAAAAAAAAAAGAAACAATAAATTATGCAACATTGTATACCGCAGCCAGCATTCACTCCTATGCAATATTCAACCGGCAACAAATTATTCACCTGCTAATTCATTCATGCCATCATTAGCTGTGAAAACACGGAAGGCATCAGGTTCTTCGGGCAAGTTAAAATCGCGTCAAATATTAACAGGCAAATTTAACAAGCCTTAAAGATGCATCAGGAGAATTAAGAAGCATCGGGTATTTTGAAAGAAGCTTTTTATGATATATTTACGCTTTCATAAACTTCAAATGAGTTTTAATTGACGCCTCGCATCGGTTTCCTGCCGAAGGAATGTGGCGGAATGTACATTTCATGATTATTTAAGAGTCGAGATTTGCGCTCTCGCGCGCTTCTGCGTAGAATATTCAGTGCGATTCATTTCGCATTCTTCGTGTAGCTCAGTGGTTCTTAACCAAAAGCTGCTCCCTGGGGATTGGGGGTGGCCGGTTCCCAAGGGGTGCGAGGATGCCTATGAATAATTAAAGCAAAATATATTTTTATATACGCATGTTATTTTTTTCAGCAAAAACATAATAATTAAATTAAAAAATTTATTATTATTTTTTTTCTTTTATTTCATTTTATTTTATTTTTATCTTTTGCAGAAAAATAAATTACATATATATATATATATATATATATATATATATATATATATATATAATAATTATTATTATTATTATTATTATTATTATTATTATTATTATTATTATTTTAGTTTTTTTTATTTCGGCTATTCAGGGGGTGCGAGAACTGACTGCTGATTTGAAAGGGGTGCAGACATTGAAAAAGGATAAGAACCACTGGACTGCAGCTGATGACGATCTTAACGCGGGTTGGAATAAATATGGCCGCTGTGATCATAAAAGGGTTGATAGATTTCGTATCTGGTCTTGTTTTTTATTATTATTATTATTATTATTATTATTATTATTATTATTATTATTATTATTATTATTTGTTTGTAATAGCGCTTATTACTACTACTGCTTTGATCATAAAAGGGTTGATAGATTTCGTAACTGGTCTTGTTTATTATTATTATTATTATTATTATTATTATTATTATTATTATTATTTGTTTGTAATAGCGCTTATTACTACTACTGCTTTGATCATAAAAGGGTTGATACATTTCGTATCTGGTCTGTTTTTATTATCATTATTATTATTATTATTATTATTAACATTATTGTTGTAATTATTAGTCTTATTATTATTATTATTATTTGTTTGTAATGATACCTATTACTAATACTGCTTTTGCGTATTTTTGTTATTATTAGTAATAGAGCTTTATTACAACTACTGTTTCTGAGTATTATTATTATTATTATTATTATTATTATTATTATTATTATTATTATTATTATTATTATTAATAATTGTAATACCGTTGATTACTAATGCTACTTCTGCGTATTATTATTATTAT
>NC_089761.1:29005643-29008143 GCF_040412425.1 Macrobrachium rosenbergii | reverse complement strand
GAACTGGTAAGGGAACATATGAGTCTGAATCTGGCAAGGAACAAGGAACATAGGCGTCTGCAACTTGTAAGAGACCTTAGGGGTACGATATATGTGGCATTCGATCGCAATTGCATCCGAACAGAGAAACCACCATGATCAGGAAGTGCTGCTAGAAACGTATTGGAAGAATTCAATAAAGATCTTTGCGAGGACTCCTTGTATTATGGAAGTGATTATTAAAAAAGAAAAGTTGGTTCATCAACGGCTTTCCTTTAATATACTGCCTCGTTCCTTTTATTCTGCTTGCAGCCGATCTCAATTTTTATGCATGACGATTTTGGTCAGCGATTTTGTCTTGTCTTCCGTTCTTCCTCATTGTATCTTCAGTATCTTTCAAATTCATTTTCGTTTTGAGTCTTCAATTACAACGGCATTCAAATATTATGATATAAATAAGCCCGCGTCTCGCCCAATGCTCCAATACGTTGAATTCGCCAATCTTCAGCATCGCAGAAGTGAATTTTAATCGTTAAACATCGTTGTACATAATCTTTTCTCTGCCTCCCCCCACTCCCTTTTCATTTTTTAGGTCTAAGGATGGTCGATATTTCTGAAGTACATTTCAATAGCAAAACAAATACACAGACTCGCAAAACGTAAGCGGTCAGCATGACAAGGGGGCTGTCAAAATGGTGTCTCAGAATTCAATAGGAAAAAAATACCAAACAAGAAGTTGAACTGAACAAACACCAAAGATATTCCCATCACCACGTGAGAGAGAGAGAGAGAGAGAGAGAGAGAGAGAGAGAGAGAGAGAGAGAGAGAGAGAGAGAGAGAGAGACCAGCACAGTTTCCCATGCGAAGAACAAGGTCAATATTTGTAATACACTTGTTACATAAAGTACAGTCACCTCCCCTCACCCTGTTTGTTCTCTACCTACTTGAAAATTCTCTCTCTCTCTCTCTCTCTCTCTCTCTCTCTCTCTCTCTCTCTCTCTCTCTCTCTCTCTCTCTCTCTCTCTCTCTCTCTCTCTCTCAAACCCTTCATCAGATTTTCCATACTGATTCTATATTCTGATGTATTTCTCGTCGTTCTGTTTCCTTTGTATGTAAATTTCTCCATACAAAATATTTCGTTGTATTAGACCACTAACAAAATTAATGTAACCTTTTTATTGGGTTTATTTTTTTAATACATTTTTTTTTATACTTTTTACCTTTCCATCAGCACAAAAGTTTGATCTACGTATTATAGGAATCACAAAAAAAAAAAAATGAGTATTCCCCATTTGGGAAGGACTAAAAGGAGCCCCCCCCCAAAAAAAAAAGAATAATGAATATTCCTCCTTTGCGAAGGACCAAAAGAATATAGGAATCACAAAAAAAAAATAATAAATATTCCTCCTTTGCGAAGGACCAAAGGAATATAGGAAAAACAAAAAAAAAGGAAAAAATCATTAAAATTCCTCCTTTGCGGAGGACCAAAAGAATATAGGAATCACAAAAAAATAATGAATATTCCTCATTTGCGAAGGACCAAAAGAATATAGGAATCACAAAAAAGAGAAAAAATATTGAATATTCCTCCTTTGCGGAGAACCCGTAGAGTATAGGAACCACAAAAAAAATTATGAATATTTCTCCTTTGCAAAGGACTAAAAGAGTATGGGAATCACAAAAAAATAATGAATATTCCTCCTTTGGGAAGGACCAAAAGAGTATAATAATCACAAAAAATAATTAATATTCCTCCTTTGCGAAGGACCAATAGAGTATAGGAATCACAAAAAAAGAAAAAATAATGAATATTCCTCCTTTGCGAAGGACCAAAAGAGTATAAGAATCACAAAAAATATTGAATATTCCTCCTTTGCGAAGGGCCAGTAGAGTATAGGAATCACAAAAAAAGGAAAAAGTAATGAATATTCCTCCTTTGCGAAGGACCAAAAGAGTAAAGGAATAAAAAAATAAGTAAGGAAAATGCCTCCTTTGCGAAGGACCAAGAGAGTAAAGGGATAAAAAAAAGTAATGAATATTCCTCCTTTGCAAAGAACCAAAAGAATGTAGTAATCACAGAAAAAAGAAAAAAAAAACAATGAATATTCCTCCTTTTCGAAGAACCAAAAAAGTAAAGGCACGAAAAAAAGTAATGAATATTCCTCCTTTGCAAAGGACCAAGAGAGCATAGCAATCACACACACACACAAAAAAAAAACGAATATTCCTCCTTTGCGAAGGACCAAAAGGAAAATACCTTCTGGAACGAAGACCTTTATACAATCTTGAGGATGAAAACCCTAGGCAATGCACCGGGGAGTTGATGTGCCATAGAGTTCCTTCAAGGGCCATTTTTATATTCTGGGTCCGCGGGAGCCCATTCCCAATGCCTTGCCTTATCGAGGAGGAGGAGGGGGAGGAGGAGGAGGAGGAGGAGGTGGTGGAGGGAGCACCACGCATCCTCCTGGGACGCCGAGAAAATCGAGTCGCATTGTCGCCAGGGCAAGTACGGTCATCGGGT
>NC_089761.1:28978143-29003143 GCF_040412425.1 Macrobrachium rosenbergii | reverse complement strand
GGTGTTCCATGGTATTGCGACATCAGTGAGTGATAATTATTATTATTATTATTATTATTATTATTATTATTATTATTATTATTATTATTATTATTATTATTATTATTATAAAAGCCAGTATTACGTGGAAACGAAGAATCTGTTTTTATCATTTCCTCATTGATAAGAATCTCACTTTTATTGTTATACACTCTTGTCCTCCACCGGTTAATGAATCCTTTACAAGCGATTCAGTCTCCAGTAATTCTTGTAATGCTTAGATGATATTATGCTTTAAATATTCCGTAATTTACATTACAGAAGTCTTGTCAACGAAGTATTATGTACGTTTTCACATTTATTGTAATACTGTATTTTAATCCCTTTTGTTATGATGATATATATTCCTATAACTTGCGTCTCATAAATATGAGAAAAATTTGGGATTTTCATTTCAGAAGCAAAACGGAGTTTGTTTCTGTTATACATATTGCATTGTTGTTTTATTTTTATACCTCAGTTAGTGAAGTTATTGTCGTAATGGTTTTTGAGATTTTTAGTTGGAAAACCGCATTGTTTTGTTTGAATTTGTTTATGTCATAATTACAAAATATGAATAATTCTGTGCATTTTTGTTCAATATGAAGCCTCTTCTTTCGCTTAGAGGGAAGTAACATTTTGGTGGGTATGTAACTAAAATAACTGTTTACAGTAATACGAAAGCTGTATTTCTCTCTCTCTCTCTCTCTCTCTCTCTCTCTCTCTCTCTCTCTCTCTCTCTCTCTCTCTCTCTCTCTCTATATATATATATATATATATATATATATATATATATATCCATATTCTTATTTCTCTTCTAGTAAGTTAAAGTCTTGAAAAACCTTTCTCTTTCATTTAGTTTCCTTTGCCTTCTTTGTTTCACTAATTTCCTAAATAATCCTTCTCTCTCTCTCTCTCTCTCTGTCTCTCTACATATATATATATATATATATATATATATATATATATATATATATATATATATATATATATATATATATATATATATATAATACTGTATAAATATATATACATGTGCTATAAAATCACCATGACTAAAATACAGAATGGTAAAAAAATTATGATGAAATCCTAACCAATCACTTAAGTAAGAAACAACGTATAAAGTGAAAATAGAAAACCTCTTCTTCTATGGAAGTCTTTTCCAACAACGACTCCCCTCCCCCTTTAAAAGGAGGGAAAAAAAAACATGTACTGTGGAATCTACATCTTCAGAAAACAAGAGTGAGAGAGAAAAAAAAAAAACTCAGCCCCCTCAGAAACGGGGTTAGTATACAAAGCGTTAAGGAAAACTGGTAAGGAAAAAAGAAAATTCTTGGACGGTTTCAGGGTCTCTCTCTCTCTCTCTCTCTCTCTCTCTCTCTCTCTCTCTCTCTCTCTCTCCTCCCCTTCCTGTGTCCCTTCAGTATTATAGGGACCAAGTTCTCTCTCTCTCTCCTCTCTCTCTCCTTCCTGTGCCCCTTCAATATTACAGGGACCAAGCGCTCTCTCTCTCTCTCTCTCTCTCTCTCTCTCTCTCTCTCTCTCTCTCTCTCTCTCTCTCTCTCTCTCTCTGCTGTGTTCCTTCAACATCATTTGAACCAAGCTCTCTCTCTATCTCATGTGCCCCTCCAATATTACAAGGGCCAAGTTTCTCTCTCTCTCTCTCTCTCTCTCTCTCTCTCTCTCTCTCTCTCTCTCTCTCTCTCTCTCTCTCTCTCTCTCTCTGCCCTTCGGATATAAATCTTTGTCCTTCAAAATAAAATCTCTCCCGACGCCCGCCTCCCGAATTGGTTATCTGAAGGAGTCCCTCCCAGGGGAAGAAGAAGAAATATAGGGACGACCCTCCCCCCCTATTCCCCTCTCCCCTCCTCTCCCTTCCTCTCCCCTCTCCCCCTCCCCTCAACATCCCTAGCAAACAAGGGAGTATGGGGAAAATAGATAACGGTGGAAGGATGGAAGGAGACGAGACGATTTCAGATGCGGAATTGTTATGAATGAGAGAGAGAGAGAGAGAGAGAGAGAGAGAGAGAGAGAGAGAGAGAGAGAGAGAGAAGGATTATTTAGGAAATTAGTGAAACAAAGAAGAAGGCTAAAGGAAATTAAGTGAAAGAGAAAGGTTTTTCAAGACTTTAACGTACTAGAAGAGAAATAAGAATAAGGGTGAAAAATATTAGGAAAATTGGAGGACTTAACTTAAATTTGGAAGTCCTAGAGGGAAGATTCAAATCTGAGAGAAAATAAGAAATACAGAGGTTACAAGGGAATACCAGAACACAGACGAATGAAACACCGAGAGAAAAAAGTCAACGTTGAAGACTTGAGGGAATTGGGGAACACGCGGGTGAAAAGAAACTGCCGAAGTCAGAGTGGGAGGGGTTGAGGTCAAAATGATGGAAGATCGAGGAGATAAAGAATGAAGACTAAGAAGAAATTTGGAACGTTGAGATGGAAGGTCAAGAGAGGAGACCAAAGGAAAAGAATGAAATGATTAAGAATAGGGTAAAAAGAGGAACACTAGAGTAAAAAAAAAAAGTGAGTAGGGAAGAAGCATCGTAGAGGAAGGAGAAAGGAATGAAACACAAGTAAAAATTGCTCCGAAGTTTCTTCGGCGCAGTCGAGTTTTCCGTACAGCGTATAATCAAGGCCACCGTAAATAGATCTATCTTTCGGTGGTCTCGATGTAATGCTGTATGAGCCGCGGCCCGTGAAACTTTAACCACTGTGGCCTGTCCTGTATCGTTGCCAGAAGCACGATTATGGCTAGCTTTAACCTTAAATAAAATAAAAACTACTGAGGCTAGAGGGCTGCAGTTTGGTATGTTTGATGACTTGAGGCTGGATGATCAACATACCAGTTTGCAGCCCTCTAGCCTCAGTAGTTTTTAAGATCTGAGGGCGGATAGAAAAAGTGCGGACAGAAAAAGTGCGGACGGACGGACAAAGCTAGCACAATAGTTTTCTTTTCAGAAAACTAAAAACTACTCGAAAAAGGGAGGACATAAGGAGAAGGAAGACAGAAGTGGAAAAAGGGGATTGCTGAAACGATGAGGGGGGGGAAATAGAGGGAAATATGAAAGAAAGGGGTTGGGAGAAGAGTAGAGGAAGGGGGGAGCGGGGCGGGGGGCGGTGCTAAAAGAGAAATGGCGACGAGGGAAAGCATGAAATGGCCTCGAAAGCAGTAAAGCATATTTGATGGCCTTATGAGAATGGACGAAGAAGAATTGGAGAAAACTGAAGAAAACATGGAGCTAACAAATGGGGGGAAATTGAAGGAAATAAAAAGATAAGAATTGGAGGAAATTGAAAGAATATATGTAGATAGGAGATGTTAAACAGTAAAACGTTTAATATAAAACTTTTTTTTCAAGAAGATTAGGAGTGAATCGAATGAATTGTCAAGGAGGTGCGACTTTGGAGCCTGATTTTATACCATAAATATGCATAGGTAGAATAAATTAATGTTGAATATTTAAATGACACTAAAGAAATGTTTATGATTTAAAGGGAATATGAAAGTGGAGAGAGAGAGAGAGAGAGAGATAAACTGCAACATTAGTGTGCGCTTGGATCTGAAGACATTGTATCTTTGGTATTTGAAGTGTCACATTTTCATATCTGACAGAGAGAGAGAGTAATGCATTTGATTGTTGATTTTGTATGGAAAAGAACTTGATTGATATTAGTAACAGAAGCTTTTTCACCATCTTGTTTTCTCAAGTTGAAATGGAATATGGTTAAAAAACGAGTATTAACACCCACCAGATCACTTTTTTGTCAACAACACCTTCTTTTATTATTAAAAAAATGCTTTTAAGGCAGCGTAACTAATTATCAAACCGCTCACTAACACCTTTTATAATTAAGGATACCTGTCCACCTTTCAATCACATCTACCTCTTATGAGCCTCATAGCAAATGTCCACTCGCCAACGTCACCATCCTTTCGCAGTTACAAACATTTTTTTGCTTTCTGTGAAAGAAAACTATTGTGCCGGCTTTGTCTGTCCGTCCGCACTGTTTTTGTCCGGAATTTTCTATCCACCCTCACATCTTAAAAACTACTTCGGCTAGAGGACTGCAAACTGGTATGTTGATCATCCACCCTCCAGTCATCAAACATGCCAAATTGCAGCCCTCCAGCCTCAGTAATTTATATTTTTATTTAAGGTTAAAGTTAGCCATGATCGTGCGTCTGGCAACGATATATGATAGGCCACCACCGTGGTTAAAGTTTCATGGGCCGCGGCTCATACGCCATTATACCGAGACCACCGAAAGATAGACCTATTTTCGGTGGCCTTGATTATGCGCTGTAGCGGCTGTACAGAAAACTCGATTGCGCCGAAGAAATTATTAACTCGTTTTTCTTGCAAATAAAGTTCTCAGTTCCTTCGCCATTGAATGCTAATTATTAAATTTCCTTTGGTGTTCTCTTTTGAAACAAAAAAAAAAAACCCTTACGGTTGCTTTTTTCCATCTTTTATCATTTCATCATATATGTTTTTACCTGGCATCGTATTTATATTAGATTGTGTAAAGGATTGATATTTTCTTGTATTAGTTATGTAACCGAGGTCTAGGATTTGTAAGTGTAAAGACTAGAATTGCATTTCCCTTTTAAATTTATATATCTGTTTTTTTTCAAACTCCCAGTCAGCTAATAACAAGTGACAATTTTTTTCTTTTCAGGTAAGGAAATCCAATTAAGGTGCAGGTTCATAAGGTAAGATAAAACTACCATATTATTTTTATGAGAATTTACTTTGCGTATTCCATGAATATATAAGTACAGTTTTAAAATAATTTCAAAATACTAGAACCCAAGTTTACTTTTTGGGGATTGAAAATATATATATATATATATATATATATATATATATATATATATATATATATATATATATATATATATATATATATATATATATATATATATATATATATATAATGTGTGTGTCTGTTAACAGATAACAATAACTTAACACGTATAATTAATACCCCCAATAAAACTGAAAAACTGAGTAATTACCACCAGTAATTGACAAAATATCGAAAGGCTTTCGGGAGCCTTTAAATCTGTGACACGCGTGTCTCACTGACACCCATTCCCATTTTCCGTACGCGAACCACAACTCTCGCACTTAAACCTAACCGGCCCCATCTGTCAGCTCTCATGTGGGGATTAATCGCATTTTGATATAAGAGGAAGTCTTCCCCCTTCTCTCTCTCTCTCTCTCTCTCTCTCTCTCTCTCTCTCTCTCTCTCTCTCTCTCTCGTTGGCCTTCAATCCCACAGGGGCCTCTCTCTCTCTCTGTTTTTCGGTCCCTGGTGGATAAGTCCTTCCCTGTCTCTATCACATAGTCAACCCCTCCTCCTCCTCCTCCTCCTCCTCCTCCGATCTCGCTGCTGTCTCTCATTCCCCCATCTCTCTTCATTCACATTCCTCTCCCATCTGCATCTATTACACCCCCTCATCATTTATTACCGCAGATTAATTCGACATGGTAGTAATTCATCTCTCTCTCTCTCTCTCTCTCTCTCTCTCTCTCTCTCTCTCTCTCTCTCTCTCTCTTTGCGTATTATGGATGCTGTACCATTGTTTCTATTGCTATGGTTATGTTTGCACTGAGAGTATCCTGGATATCTCTCTCTCTCTCTCTCTCTCTCTCTCTCTCTCTCTCTTACACATTATGGATGGTGCATCAATGTTTCTATTTTTATGGATAGGTTTGCACTGAGTTTAATCCTGGATCTCTCTCTCTCTCTCTCACTCTCTCTCTCTCTCTCTCTCTCTCTCTCTCTCTCTCTCTCTCTCTCTCTCTCTCTTATTATGGATGCTGCATCATTGTTTCCATATTTAGGGATAGGTTTACATTGTTCTCTCTCTCTCTCTCTCTCTCTCTCTCTCTCTCTCTCTCTCTCTCTCTCTCTCTCTCTCTCTCTCTCTCTCTCTCTCTTCCCTAGCCATATATTTTCGTAATGTTTCGCAGTGACTCCTTGAAATTAGATATTACTTATACATCTTGTTTCTATAATCAGCTTGAAATGGTATACATTTTATATTCAAAAAGTCGCTTAACACAAAGACTGATAGACTTTTTAATAAACCAAGGCTGTCTTTTACTTTCCAATTAGTAATGATTACAGAGAAAGTCATAATAGAAAGCCGTCTCTGATGATGTAAAGACTGAAGGCAAATGATGGGATGAAATTGAGATTAAAAATGTTATTTGGGTGTTAAAATTGACAAAACTTGGCAAAATAGATTTTGTGGGATTTTCATTCAAGTTGATGTATTATGTAACCGATAGGGAATTAGCTTAGAAAATGAATAGAGATAAACCGTTTAGAATTTTAACTCGAAAACTTAAAGGCATTGAAATACAACATCAGCACCTTACCAGATTTCCGGCAATCTTTGTTTATTATTATTTTTACTTCTAAACTCTTTGTTCGCTGTGGTGCAGTTTTTTGTACATCCATGTTATTGTTGTTATTAATTAATTTTCATACTTCCTCTGATCAAACCTTTATGAATTTTGACAGGAAAGTACTCTGTGGTCTCAAATATATCCATTTTCAAGGTCACGAGCTTAAAAATGTTTCAGAAATCAGATACGGATATATTGCAAATATATGAAGATTTCAAATATGCTTTTTATATATTATTCCATTAGCTTTCAGTTTCCAGTCATATGTCAACTCCAAGCATTGAGGCATCTCTTAAATTGCAGGTTGTACATTTTATGTTAAATTATAAATTTCAAGGTCATGAGCTGAAAAAATGTGTCATAAATCAGGTACGAATCTCTTGCTAATATATGAAAAATTCAAATATGATTTTAATATAATATTTCATTAGCTTTTCAATGTCCAGTCATATGTCATCTCCAAGCATTGAGGCATCTCTAAAGTTGCAAGTTGTACATTTTATGTTAGACTAAAACTGTAGGTATCAATATTATTGCTGTTCAACAACGTTTGCATTTGCAGTGATCTAAAAAAGGATAGCGTAGGTGAAACTGGTAAGGCAAAAAAAAAATAATAATAATAATAATCGTACAATACAAGAAAGTGAAAAGGACTTCGGACGAATATGGCCGAATTCTACGGGACTCACGTGAAGAATTCAAATGGCTGTTTTAATTAGGAGCAGTGGACTTTATTTCTCTGTACACAAAAATAAAACAGTTCGGAGTTAGAATGAAAAATTATTATTATTATTATTATTATTATTATTATTATTATTATTATTATTATTATTATTATTATTATTATTATTAGCAGTGGTCATTATTTCTCTGTACACAAAAATAAAACAAGTGGGAGTTAGGTTGAAAAATTATTATTATTATTATTATTATTATTATTATTATTATTATTATTATTGTTATTATTATTATTATTATTATTTTCCGTTTCATTGCCGTCTCATACACAGGTGCATTTTTGCTTCAAACTGGGTTCAATGCTGCATATTTGGCTTCTAATTACGAATATTTAAGCAAAATTACTTTTAAAGGTATTCTCTCTCTCTCTCTCTCTCTCTCTCTCTCTCTCTCTCTCTCTCTCTCTCTCTCTCTCTCTCTCTCTCTCTATATATATATATATATATATATATATATATATATATATATATATATATATATATATATATATATATATATATATATATATATGTATATATATATATATATATATATATATATATATATATATATATATATATATATATATTTTGTACAGTATATATATATATATATATATATATATATATATATATATATATATATATATATATATATATATATTCATTCGTAAGCAAATACATACATGTATATTATACAGGCACTTATAGCTGTATGTAAACTCACTTACAACCAGACAAACTCCATCCCCAAACAACGAGCACAATATTACAAAATTCAGCTTTTTTTAAACTTCCGTGTATCCGTAAAAAAAAACAACCGGTTGTTCGGAACAACTTTTCATTTTCAACTTTCGGATGTTTTGACGTTTTATAAAAATGTCGGATGTTGTTGTTCACTTTTTCCTAGTGAGAGAGAGAGAGAGAGAGAGAGAGAGAGAGAGAGAGAGAGAGAGAGAGAGAGAAGAGAGAATGTATGCTAAACGTAAATTCCTCGAGCGACTCGTTTTCAAACGAGCAACTCATTAATCCGTCTTCGTCAATGGGTGACAGGCCACGTCGGAGGTGATTCGTGGGGCGCGGTCGGCAGCGGGGTGGAAAATTGGGGAGCAACCCCTTGGGACTTCCTACATCCAACGACCCCTCTCTCTCTCTCTCTCTCTCTCTCTCTCTCTCTCTCTCTCTCTCTCTCTCTTCTAACGTGTTTTAACCAGTGTTTGTTCCTCGTTTTTCTCTCTCTTCCTTTGTAGTCAAGTATTTTGCTTTATTTTTCATTCAGAGCTTATCTCGGCTTTCATATTTTCTGTTGCTCTCTCTCTCTCTCTCTCTCTCTCTCTCTCTCTCTCTCTCTCTCTCTCTCTCTCTCTCTTCTAACGTGTTTTAACCAGTATTTGTTCCTTGCTTTTCTCTCTCTCTTCTATTGTAGTCATGTAATCTGCTTTATTTTTTTCATTCAGACTTTAACTCGGCTTTCATATTTTATGTTGTTTTATTAATTGTTCTGTTTGTGATTCCGTCAATTTTTTTATAAGTCATCAGCTATTTTTTTTTTTTTTTTTCTGTCACTGAATGTCATTATCTTTTGCTTTTCGCATTTATCTGTTTGTCAAATTAACAAAATTTGCTTTTATAATGTTTGACAGGCTGTCTGCTTAATTAGTCGCTGTGTCTCGTCCCAGAAGAACCTAATTCTCTATGTAAGAATGTCCTTCTGGGTTAGATTGTCTCTCTCTATGTTAGAATGTTCTTTTGTGTAATTATGTCCCACTTTGTTAGAATGTTCCTCTGTGGTAGAATGTTCTTTTGTTTTAGAATGTCCCTCGATGTTAGAATGTCCCTCTGTGTTAGAATGTCTCTCTGTGTTAGAATGTCCGTGTAAGAATGTCCCTCTGTGTTAGAATGTCCCTCTGTGTAAGAATGTCCCTCTGTGTTAGAATGCCCCCTTGTGAAAGAATGTCCCTCTGTGTTAGAATGTCTCTCTGTGTTAGAATGTCTGTGTTAGGAAGTCCCTCTGTGTTAGAACGTCCCTCTGTGTAAGAATGTCCCTCTGTGTTAGAATGCCCCCTTGTGAAAGAATGTCCCTCTGTGTTAGAATGTCCCTCTGTGTTACTCTTACATCATTCTTTTTCCCTTTTTATAATTTTTCTAAACATGACGCCGGTTGCTTTAAAGAAATAGGCGGATTTGGCAATGTTATATAAAACTGCTGGTATAACTATTACAGTCTTCAAATTGTTTAGTCTTTACTTTCAGATATGATCTGTATGTTGCAATAGAAATACTGACTTAAAAACCTGGAACATATTTTGGGAATATGGTGTGAATGGTAATAGTTTACAGCGAGGTCCGTGAATCCCAAAAGAATATTTGGAATCCTAATCCAAAAGAATATTTGGAATCCTAATCTAGAAGAATATTTGGAATCCTAATTCAAAAGAATATTTGGAATCCGGCTCCAAAAGAATGAAATCTTATTTCAAAGGAATATTAAAAATCCTAATACAAGAGAATATTTAAAATCCTAATACAAAAGAATATTTGGAATCCTAACCTAGAAGAATATTTGGAATTCTAATTCAAAAGAATATTTGAAATCCGGCTCCAAAAGAATGAAATCTTATTTCAAGAGAATATTTAAAATTCTAATACAAAAGAATGTTTAAAATCCTAATACAAAAGAATATTTTGAATCCTAATCCAAAAGAGTATTTAGAATCTTAATACAAAAGAATATTTGGAATCCTATTCCAACAGAATATTTGGAATCCAAATTCAAATGAATATTTGGAATCCAAATGAATATTTGGAATCCTGCTCCAAAAGAATGAACTCTTATTTCAAATGAATATTTAAAATCCTAATACAAAAAAATATTTAAAACCCTCATAAAAAGAATATTTGGAATCCTAATCCAAAAAAATATTTGGCATCCTAATCCAAAAGATTATTTGGAATCCTAATACAAAAGAATATTTGGAGTCATAATACAAAAGAATATTTGTAATCTTAATCCAAAAGATTATTTGGCATCCAAATACAAAAGAATATGCGGAATCTTAATCCAAACGAATATTTGGAATCCTAATCAAAAAGATTATTTGGCATCCAAATACAAAATAATATCTGGAATCCCAATCCAGACGAATATTTGAAATCTTAATCCAAAAGAATATTTGGAATCCTTGGCTTTGCTCCAGACGTTTGAAACGTCACGTTTACTAATGTTTAAACGTTCTTATTATTATTATTATTATTATTATTATTATTATTATTATTATTATTATTATTATTAGCGAAGTTAATAGTCCTCCAGGAGGTTGATTTTGTATAATTATTATTGTTTAAATGGCATTTTCTTGCAGTGTTGAAAGATTACAGAGACCTATTGTTTTTCTTTCTTGTTTTTAAGAGACGAACAGTTTTTTTCCGTGAGTCTGTCGAGACCAAGAAAAGTTTTTTTATTGCTTTTTTTTTGTTGAGAACGAGTAATTTTTCTTCCTTATTTTTTTTTAAAGACCGAGTAGTTTTTTTCATGTTTTTTCGTGTTTTTTTTTTTTGTAGAGAGAGAGAGTATTTCTCTCGGTTTGGTCAAGACTAATTAGTTTTTTTTTGGGACATTACTTGTTTGTTTTGTTTTTGTTGTAGAGACCATTGAAAAAATTTTTATATTTTCTTAGTCTTTGTAGATCTAGTAATTTTTTTACATGGTTTACCTTACTTTTTTATGGGGACAAATAATTAATCTTGATTTTGTAAAGACCGATTAATTTTTTCTTTTCACCATAGTTTTTTTTTTTCTTAAAACATACAGTAGACGGTCAAGTTTTCCCAAATCAAAATCAGCAACACACGATGATTTTGCATGAATGGAAAATGTATGAAAATGTACTCTGATATTTATATTTATATGCAATATCGGTATATACAGTATCCGTGGTAATCGTTAGAGCACCTGCTGTGCCCAGCACCCTTAATAACAAGTTCAGATGCTGATTATCGATAATCCACTTAGGAAGAGAGAGAGAGAGAGAGAGAGAGAGAGAGAGAGAGAGAGAGAGAGAGAGAGAGAGAGAGAGAGAGAGGAAAAAGCAGATATAATAAAACAGTCCTCCGTCAAACTATGCAATCATATAATCAAATACTGGAGGCCTCGATGAGGTAAACCGCACTACCATCTCGGCTGTGCCCGCTATACCCGAATCCTATACCCTCTTAAGAGAGAAAGGGAGAATAACTGGAGAATGGTTCACACCCCGTCATGTTGCAGATTACCTCATCGAGGTCCTCCAGCATTTGATTATATGACTCTCTCTCTCTCTCTCTCTCTCTCTCTCTCTCTCTCTCTCTCTCTCTCTCTCTTCTTAGGTCAAGAAAGAAAAATCAGGTTTGACGAGAATCATATAGATCTCTCCGTCCTCGTCCACATCGAAGCCCAGTTTGTTATTTTAGATTAAGCTGGTTGTATGCTAGCACGGGCTCTTGCTCCGAGACCACCACATGATCTCTCACTGGAGAAGTATGGTAGCACTAAACCGAAAGAGAGAGAGAGAGAGAGAGAGAAAGAGAGAGAGAGAAAGAGAGAGAGAGAGAGAGAGAGAAAGAGAGAGAGAGAGAGAGTATGGTAACAGCTAAACCCAGAGAAGGGAACTAGAGCCTAAGAGAAAAAATAGAGGTAGAGAGAGAAAAATAGAGCTAGAGAAATAGAACTAGAGAGAGAAAAAAAGAACAGAGAGAGAGAGAGAGACAGAGAGAGAGAGAGAGAGTGTGTTCACAACTAAACGTAGAGAAAAGAGCTAGAGAATAAGAGAAAAAATAGAGGTAGAGAGAGAAAAATAGAGCTAGAGAAATAGAACTATAGAGAGAGAGAGAGAGAGAGAGAGAGAGAGAGAGAGAGAGAGAGAGAAGGCTAACTGCGTTGTCACGGCCGGTGAATAATTATTAAAAGGCGGAAGGACATGGAAGGGAGGAGGAGGAGGAGGAGGATGGTGGAGATGGTCGGGAACCCCTTGGTGTGTTGGGGGGAGGGGGAGGGGGGCGTAACGACACATACGCACAGACACACACACATATCCGTATGTCAGGTCGAATTGAGGCCGAAGTCAAATGGTTTTTCGCGTTATTCCCTGGTGGGGATTCCGCCTAGATAAATGTGCGTGTTGCTTCGCGCCGGACAGAACCATGGTGATGTTATTTGCGACCTCACTTTTTTTTTTTTTTTTAGGCCGGGCGTATTTTTTTTTTTTTTTGAGTTTGTATATGGGGGGTTTATATTTTTTTGTTGGGGGTGAGCTGGGAAGGGGTGGGTGGGTATTTTTTTGGGGGCGTAAAGGAAGAGGGGTTATGGGACCGTTTTGTTCATATGAGGGTGTATGTTTTGGGAGTTTTTCTTTATATTTGCGTATATATATATATATATATATATATATATATATATATATATATATATATATATATATATATATATATATATACATAGACACACACACAATATATATATATATATATATATATATATATATATATATATATATATATATATATATATATATATATATACAGGTGTGTTTGTGTATGTTTGCATATAAGTGTGTAAGAACAAACACTAGACAAATGGCTCTGATAAGCCAATAATTATAAATAAAGTCAGAATCTTTCCTTACATAATCCTAGTAAACCTTCAGCATTCTTACGGCTCCGGGGCCTCGTGGGTGATTGACATTTTTTTTTATTACAATTAATGATTGATTTTTAGCCCTACTCTCAATCCACCCTCCTCGTTCATTGGTTTTTTTGGAATCGGCTTGAGGGATAATCTCCTAAGCCGTAACTGTATCATTTAATCTTTCTGGGGAGATTCAAACTTTCAACCTGTGGAGTTTCATACTGATGGGAGACGGGGAAGAGCCGTTTTCAAACTCCTGGGGACGCGAAGAAGTCTTTTCAGACTTGGTGCCTTGAAGAAGCCAGACAGGAAGAAGCCTTTTCAAACTGCTGTCTACGTTTTCAAACTGGTTTCTACGGGAAGAAGCCTTTTCAGACTGCTGTAAAAGACTGAATTCTTTTCTCAGGCTACTGGAAAGAAGCCTTTTCAGATTCATGGAAACGAAAGAAGCCTTTTCAGGCTTTGGGCGACTTGAATAAGAAACCCTTTTTAACTAATGGAAACTACTGAATCCTTTTCAGAGTGCTGGAAACGAAAGAAGCCTTTCCAGACTGCTGGAACCCAGACTGCTGGAAACGAAAGAAGCCTTTCCAGACGGCTGGAAACGATAGAAGCCTTTCTAGACTGCTGGAAACGAAAGAAGCCTTTCCAGACTGCTGGAAACGAAAGAAGCTTTTTCAGACTGCTGGAAACGAAAGAAACCTTTCCAGACTGCTGGAAACGAAAGAAGCCTTTCCAGACTGCTGGAAACGAAAGAAGCCTTTTCAGACTGCTAGAAACGAAAGAAGCCTTTCCAGACTGCTGGAAACGAAAGAAGCCTTTTCAGACTGCTGGAAACGAAAGAAGCCTTTCCAGACTGCTGGAAAGGAAAGAAGCTTTTCCAGTCTGCTGGAAACGAAAGAAGCCTTTTCAGACTGCTGGTAACGAAAGAAGCCTTTCCAGACTGCTGGAAACGAAAGAAGCCTTTTCAGACTGCTGGAAACGAAAGAAGCCTTTTCAGACTTTGGGCGACGGAAAAAGATGATGGCCTTTTTAAATAATGGAAACTGGAGAACACTTTTCGACGCTTCTGGGGACGACGTGAAGCCCTATTCAAACTGTTGAGTGAAGCCTCTTGGAGATAAATAACTAGTTCTTTGTCCAAAAATCCTAGTGAAGGCACAATTTATGGTCACATTCCATGTGCCTCTCATTTAATTTATTTACCTGAAAACAGTGCAAAGATTACCTCCGAAAGTGTTCAAGGATCTTGCTAACTAATGTTTTCAATTAATAAAATCTTTGCTTATTCCAGCAATATTTTTACTGCACCTCTGTTCTCATTCTCTCCCTTCCTCCTGTTACATCTTTCAAACCTTCTTACTGTCAATTTTTCCTTCGGCGCTGAATGACCTCATAGGTCCCAGCGCTTGGCCTTTGGCCTAACAGTTCAATTCAATTCAATATTCCGATGTAGGTGGTTTGTAATTAATTTTTTTTTTTAACCCCAAAAAGCATTCGTGACCTTAGGTCCACCATTCCAGCTTTCGTGTCTTGCATTGTAATTGTATTTTTATAACTCAATTCCTTTGATCTTCGCATAATTGAATTGGTTTAATTAAAATCTGACCGAAATAGTTTTTTCTGCAAATGTCGATGCGTAAACCCGCGTGTTATATTTTGCGTCAGATCTTTTGGTTTTGGGAATGCTAGAGCATTCCTGACTTTTGATAGACAGGTATATTGTGATTTTTAAAAGTCACAAATGAGATGATGGTGGGTAATTTTCAAGATTTCCAATTTTAGGAATCATCTGTCGAATTATTTTTTTTAATTACTCTTGAGAAAATTACCGGTTTTAAAAATATAGTGAAAATTCCCATGTAAGGTGAATGTACTACATGACTTTTTAGTTTTCTGTAAAAGAAAACTATTGCGCCAGCTTTGTCTGTCCGTCGGTACTTGATTCTGTCCGCACTTTTATCTGTCCGCACTTTTCCTGTCCGCCCTCATATCAAAAACTACTGAGGCTAGAGGGCTGTAAATTGGCATGTTGATCATCCACGCTCCAATCATTAAACATACCAAATTGCAGTCCTCTAGCCTCAGCAGTTTTTATTTTATTTAAGGTTAAAGTTAGTCGTAGTCGTGCTTCTGGCAACGATATAGGATAGGCCGCCACCGGGCCGTGGTTAAAATTTCATGTGCCGCGGCTCATACACCATTATACCTAGACTACCAAAAGATGGATCTATTTTCGGTGGCCTTGATTATACGCTACAGCGGCTGTACAGAAAACTCGATTGCGCCGAAGAAACTTCGGCGGATTTTTTACTTGTTGTAAATTTGTGAATTCTGATATGCACTATGGTACAGATTTTTGAGTACTCATTGAAAGAAATATTTGAATAAATGCTTATTTCCTGCGGTGTATTTCTTCAAAAGGAGGAATACTTAGCTTTGTATGTGAGTTTAAGTATTATTATCATTCTGTGATATTTAAAGCATTGCCTTTAATCCATTTTATATATTTTCTTTTTTCAAAAATTCAAAATTTTTCTTTTTTGTATGTCATACATTTCTTCAAAATGAGGAATACGTCGTATTACATATATGATTTTAAGAGTCGTTATTCTGTGATATTTAAAAGAATTGTTATTTAATTCAGAATATATTTGTTTTATCAAAATTCACAATTTGCTTTTTTGTATCATGTATTTCTTCGAAGGAGGAATACTTATATATATATATATATATATATATATATATATATATATATATATATATATATATATATATATATATATATATATATATATATATATATATATATATATATATATATATATATATATATATATATATATATATATATATATATATATATATATATATATATATATATATATATATATATATATATATGAGTTTAAGTATTATTATTCTGTGATATTTAGTAGCCTTTTTTTTCTATTTTGAATATTTTATTTGTAATCAAAATCCAAAATTAGTTTTTTTGGCGGGTCTGTCCTACATTTCTTCAAATTGAGGAATACGTCGTTTTGTATATATGAGTTTAAGAGTCGTTATTCTGTGATATTTAAAAGAAATGTTAGTTGATTTAGAATATTTTTTTATCAAAATTCACAATTTAATTTTTTGTGTGTCATATATTTCTTCAAAGGGAGGAATACTTCGTTTTATATATATGAGTTTAAGTATTATTATTCTGTGATATTGAAAGTAGCCTTTATTCTGTTTTTAAATCTTTTATTTTAATCAAAATCCAAAATTAGTTTTTTTTTTTGTCTGTCATACATTTCTTCAAATTGAGGAATACTTCTTTTTTATATATATGAGAATTAGTATTATTTTGTAATATGGAAAGCATTGCCGTTATTCCATTTTATATATTTTCTTTAATTTCAATTCAAAATTTGCTTTTTTTTTTGCATCATATATTTTCTAAAAAGTAAGTCGTTCTATATATGAGTTTAAGTATTATTATTCTGTGATATTTAAAAGCAATTGGTATTCTATTGTGATTTTTTTTTCAAAATTCAAAATTTCTTCATTTCTATCATATACTTCTTCAAAAGGAAAGATATTGCGTTATATATATGAGTTTAGGTGTCATTATTCTTTGGTATAAAGTAGTCGATATTCCATTTTATAGATATAAAATATGTATATATATATATTTTTTTCGAAATTAGGTTTTTATGTCAGTCGTATATTTCTTTAAAAGGAGGAATACGTCATATTATATACGAATACGAATGTAAGTTCCATTTTATGAATTTTTTTTTTTCTTTTGTGAAAATTCAAATTCGCCGTTGCACATTTATATTTAATATTGTTGTTCCCCGCTGTAATTGAACGTGTTCTCGCTTCTTTGTTGTTTGACTTATTATCGTCAGACATTTTCCCAAATCCTCCCGATTTCTTTCAAATCACGGCACTTATTTCCCTCGATCTAATTGCATCCACTGACTCGGAAAGACGGAGTAATGGGAAAACCTTAGTCGGGTCCAAGAAGTGGAACTACCCGAATTAAGAAGAGCCAGAGAGATGGGGGGTAGGGGTAGGGATGGGGGTGAGGGAAGGTAGATGGGGGAGTGGGGTAGGGAGGGAGCAGGTGTCTAGAATTTCACGTTCACTGAAGGTCTAATGAGGTCAAATAGTTTAATCTTTTGTGGCAGGGGAAGGAGGAGGTTGTGGGGAGGTTATCATTTTGTTGTTGTTGTGGTTGTTATTTTGTTGTTGTAGGGAGGATAGAGGAGACTGTTAAAGATTTTTGTTGTTGTTATTTTTGTCGTTTTAATGGTGTTATCATTTTTTTGCTGTTTCAATCTGTTGTTGTGGGAAGGGGAGGTTACAATTTCGTATGATGTTTTTGTTGTTGTAGGAAGGGGAGTTTACAATTTTTGTTGTTGTTTTTGTTGTGAGGAGAGGTTAGATTGCTGTTTTTTGCTATTGTTGGAATGGAAAAGTTATTATTATTATTATTATTATTATTATTATTATTATTATTATTATTATTATTATTATTATTGCCGTTGCTGTTGTTGTTGTTTTAGGGATGAGGAAAAAATAACGAAGCTTCACTCCGAAGAACGCAATAGAATTGCCCCTTGACTTCAGCGACCTTAAGGTTAAGGGGAACAAAGAAGTAGGAAGGAGAGTTCCATGTAACAATGATAACAAGGGCAGGAAAAGAGTGCCGCGGAACAAGAGGAATGACAGTAGCAAGAAAGGAAGTTTCGCGGAACAGGAGTAATAACAGTAGGGGAGAAGAGAGTGCCGTGGAATAGGAATAATATGAGCAGTAGGTGGCACAATTATAACGGAAGCAGGAAGGGAGTTCCGTGGAACAAGAGGAATAACAGCAGCTGGAAAGGAGGTTCCGTGGAACAAGAATAACAGGAGCAGTAAGAGAATGCCGTGGAACAGGAATTATAAAAGAAGCAGGTTGAACAAGCATAGAGAAAGCTTCAAGTGAGTTCCGTGGAACAGGAGGAATAACAGCAGCTGGAGAGAAAGTTCCGTGGAAAGGAGGTTCCGTGGAACAAGCATAAGAGAATGCCATGGAATAGGAATAATGAAAGAAGCAGGTTGAACAAGCGTAAAGAAAGCTTCAAGTGAGTTCCATGGAACGGGAGGAATAACCACAGTTGGAAAGAAAGTTCCATGGAACAGGGACAACAAGGGGGTTCCATGGAACCTCGTCGTATCAATATTCCTGTTCCTTTCACGGCAAATAAGTGCAAAGGCGAATGACCAAATGCAGGAAACTCGCCCCAAAAAATTTTGAGAAAATTACTCGTGGCTAGACATCGATTTTGCCAAAAAACAGTCGAAGCGTATAAAAAAATTTATTTCCCTTAAGAATCGACCGGTCGAATTCCTGATTATTGCAAGTATCTGTCGATCTCATCATCATCCAGGTGATTTTGTGATTTTTTAAAAATAAAAGAAAAAACGCCGCCTGAATTTCACCGTGACAACAATTGACACCTGGAGAAAATGAAAGATTAAAAATTTTTTTTTCTTATTCGTGATTCGAAATTTTGAAGTCATTATTTTTACTGTTACTTGATTTTTTTTTTTAACAGTTATTGTTCTTTTCTTTTTCCACTCGAGGAGTTTTTTTGTTCTGCGTATCCATTTGAAGCTTTGATTATTTCGTAATTAGAACGTGATGTGCTTCGTTTAAAGCGGGATTTCTCCGGAGGAGTTTTCACACGAGAACGTCTCTCTGATGCGTTTTGTCATCTTGTCGTCATATTTTTATACCAGGGGGTCAATATTGCGTGTCTTCAATTTTGCACTTGGCTAGGAAGACTGTTGGCGACTTGGTACGAAGTTTGCAGGCAAGTCGCTAAAAAGAAATAAAAATAAAAATAAAAAACATGAAATGCAGTACAATTTGTACCCTTAGAGTTATTTGTATAGTGTAATTAACATGAATGCGTCGGATGCTTGTCGAATATAATTTTCAAATTTTTTCAAAGCTCTATACAAATAACCTAAGAAAATGTGTGATTTGCTATTAACAGAATTAAACTCCACCTACCTTATAGCCATTTCGTTAGGAAAGTGTGTGTTTTATTTGTTTTATTTTTTATTTATTTTTTTAAGCCAGCATAGCTAATATTAGACAGATTATTTGGCTTTATTTTTATTGAGATAAGGTGTTGGTATATATGTATATATATAATATATAAATATATATACATATATATTTAGGGTGGCTCTTAGGAAAGTTTATATTTTACTTTTTTATTTTTCGTTCTTTCAATTTTTAAGCCAGCATAGATAATTTTAGACAGATTATTTGGCTTTATTTTTATTAAAATAAGGTGATGGTATATGTCTTTGATATATATGTATATATATATATATATATATATATATATATATATATATATATATATATATATATATATATATATATATATATATATATATATATATATATATATTGGGTGATTCTTAAGAAAGTTTATATTTTATTTTTTATTTTTTCATTTTTATCCTTTTTTTTTTAAGCCAGCATAGATAACATTAGACAGATTATTTGGCTTTTTATTTTTATTAAAATAAAGGTGTTGGCATATGTCTGATATATATATATATATATATATATATATATATATATATATATATATATATATATATACTGTATACATACATACATATATATATATATATATATATATATATATATATATATATATATATATATATATATATATAAATATATAGGTATGTACGGTATATTTGGGCTGGCTCTTAAAGGTGTCAACCTTCCGGTTCTCAATTCTTTTGGGATGAGATTGTTAGCCCCATGTCCTATCCCAACCAGACTGGGACCCACCACAGTAGAATAACAAGTACGTACCTGTGTTTATAAAATGTCCGGTATCGTGAAAGTTTTCTGCCCGAGGGATTCACCCTCGACTCGGGAGCTGAAGGACTGTTGTGGAAGGGACAGTGTCCTCATTATATGCATTATATGTAAAGGCACAGTAAGGTGAAACAGCTCTCTCTCTCTCTCTCTCTCTCTCTCTCTCTCTCTCTCTCTTTATTTTTAAGTGTATAGATATACTGTATATGTATATATATGTACGTAAATATAGATGTATAATATATATTATATAGTGTATATATATATATATATATATATATATATATATATATATATATATATATATATATTATATATATATATTATGTATTATATATTATATATATATTATACATATTATATAGATATATATATATATATATATATATATATATATATATATATATATATATATATATATATACATACATATATATATACATATATAAGTAGATATGTATTAATATGTATAATATGTGTGAGAGAGAGAGAGAGAGAGAGAGAGAGAGAGAGAGAGAGAGAGAGAGAGAGAGAGAGAGAGAGAGAGAGTGTTCCCACAGCATACCATGTAAACACAACCTGAATTACTGTAGTACACTAACTTTACAGAGCATCAATTATAGCCTTATAGAGCCTAATTCGGGACTACATTGTCAGGCGACTGGAATCCGCTTCTGAGAATTGTAAATCCCCAGCGCTTGCTCTTCCCCCTCTCCACTTCCTGCGAGTAAATCCAGGATTTGCCCTTTTTACTGTGAGCAAGGGATTTTTTTATGTCTTTACAACGGGGATTTACCTTTATTTATTAGTGAATTTCTGATTTTTTTCAGCTCCGTATTATATTGTTTTTTAGATAAGGGTAATTTTTGGTGTTGACTGCATTTTATGATTTTTGAGGAATAGTAATAATAATAATAATAATAATAATAATAATAATAATAATAATAATAATAATAATAATAATAATAATAATAATAATTGATGCTGTGGAGTTGGACTCACTAATGCTATACTAGGAATCGCTGGAGGGGAATCAAGAGTTTAATCCCGTAATTCCTGTAATTTCAATTTTTTTAGTAAAGAGAGAGAGAGAGAGAGAGAGAGAGAGAGAGAGAGAGAGAGAGAGAGAGAGAGAGAAAAATATTACATAAAAGCAATCATGAGTTTTAAATTCTCAGATCGGACTCAAACACGTATCAAACAAGTAGAATGTCATGAGAGTATTATCAACTTCAGGTTTAAAAAAGAAAAAAAAAAAGTCAAATCTAGCAATTGTGTTCCTGTAACATGCCACGTTTCCTGGTTGGTAGAGTTTATTCATTTATTTTTATTATTTATTTTTGTAAAGTGTTGCTTCAAACTCGTTTATATTTTTTACGTGTTTAGTTCTATCATAGTCTTATCTTAAACTCGTACCTCATTCCTCTTGAAACCCTTTTGTTCTGACACTTTTGTCACGTCTTAGTATCTTAATTTTTGATCAAGTAAAATTATAGAGGAAATTGAGATCTCAAATTGTCAAGAGAAACATATTGTTTCAAAGACTCCTGACTATTCTCTCTGTGAAACCTTTAATAACCTTCATTTTATACATATACAGTGTATGTATGTATATATATATATATATATATATATATATATATATATATATATATATATATATATATATATATATATATATAACGCATGTAGTTCGTAGGACCCGTGAAACTGGATTGCAAAATACCACAAATAAAAATTAAGTAGAGAATAATTATTGTCATATCCTCTGTTTCCTTTTTTTTTTGTCATTATGCATATATATATATATATATATATATATATATATATATATACATACATATATATATATATATATATATATATATATATATATATATATATATATATATATATATATATATAATTTTACATATACATATATAATTTTCTTGAGCTAAACATGGCGTACTTAGAAACTGGTACCCCCTCTGATCAGTATGTATATATGAAATTATTTGTGTTTGTGTACTTTTACAACCAAGCTCAATATTTTATTAAGTATATATACAGTATGCCTTGTTGTTGTTGAGCGTGATTAATTTATATGAAATTTTATTTACTATTACTTTATGAAAGATATATTAATTGCCGATTTCAGTACCAGCTCATCGCAGTGTCTTCATTACAATCCCCAAAAGGTGATATTTTTTTATTTGGTTTGTGTTCCTTTGCAGTAATGCCCTAAATCTTGCGAACGGAATGTCAACGAATTTTTGTAATAATAATAATAATAATAATAATAATAATAATAATAATAATAATAATAATAATAATTTTATTTCAGCTAAAGGCCATATACATGGAATATGCAAAGTAGAGACAATAACATTTACAATCTAGAGACATGAAATAACATGATAAAAAATGATAAATCCGCAATACCCAAACAATTGCTGAAGAAGTATAAAAAATTAGTATTCATAATAATGGTAATGACAGTAATAATATTGAGAATAGTAGTATAAAAAAATGATAATTATAAAACGTTTGCATACAATTAATTCTCACCGATGATCCATGGGAATAAGGAGCTTTGTATGGATTTGAATTCAGGATTTTGCTGTTTTCACCGATATGAAGAATATCAGCATTGTATAATAAAAATCCACAATTACATAAATAAATTGTAGTATTTGTAAAAGATAAACACGTAAAAAATGTACGAATGAAGTTTCTTCGGCGCACTCGAGTTTTCTGTACATCCGCTACAGCGTGTATAATCAAGGCCACCGAATATAAATCTATCTTTCGGTGGTCTCGGTGTAATGCTGTTTGAGCCGCGGCCCATGAAACTTCAACTACGACCCGGTGGTGGCCTATCCTGTATCGTTGCCAGAAGCATGATTGTGGCTAACTGTAACCTTAAATAAAATAAAATAAAAAACTACTGAGGCTAGAGGGTTGCAACTGGTTATGTTTGATGATTGGAGGGTGGGTGATCAACATACCAATTTGCAGCCCTCTAGCCTCAGTATTTTTTTAAGATCTGAGGGCGGACAGAAAAAGTGCGGACGGACAGAAAATAAAGCCGGCACAACAGTTTTATTTTAGAGAAAACTAAAAACGAAGGCTTTCGAACACCTGAACGGTGTTCTTCCTTGGCGAGGAACACCGTTCACTTCTTCACAAGCCTTTGTTGTTGTCTCTTACAAATAACACAGTTTATTGATATAATTGTGGATTTTTTATTTTTATTTTTATTACACAACAGTTTTTCACGACACTGAATTTCACAATATGCGGGTAACCAATCCATTGGCGTCGTAGTGTTCGTGAAAGTATAGCTAAGCGGGGTATTGAACTGAATATGGAATTTTGGCCAAAGGCCAAGCACTGGGACCTGAGGTCATTCAGAACTGAAACGGAAATTGAGAGTAAAAGGTTTGGAAGGTGTAACAGGAGGAAAACCTCAAAGTAGTTGCACTATGAATCAATTGTTAGGAGAGGGTGGGAAGCAAGATGGAAGATGGAAAATATACAAGGAGGTACAGTAAAAGGAACGAAAGGGGTTTCGTTGTTTCTCTTCAGTCTTAAACACACGGTATCTTCCTTATTTCATATATGCTTGGGCCTTTTCGCCTTTTAGCATATAATCTACCCAACGCTGTTTCTGAGTTGTTTAGTTACGTCGTTTCTCCACGTTGTTCCTCCTGGCATGTCTATGGGATCGGATCGCGGCAAGCACCAACTTCTCTCTAATTAAAAACCTCGGGTAAGTATTCCCAATCCTACAAATTGGACACCTGTACGATTCTTAAATGCCTCCCAAGGACCACCCTCTTCCTTCCCCCTTCCACTTCCCTTCTCCCCTTACCCCTTAAAACAACCTCCCCTCCTCCCCTTCTAGTAATGAATTCTGAAGTTTAGCCGCCGGAAATGTTAAAATAAATATATCCCCCGTTTGCTATTTTTAATGGCCCAATATAGGCCTGGGTTTGCCCCGTCGATAAAATAGACTGAAAATGGGTTTATATAAAAAAAGGGGAGAAAAAAATTTTGTGATAAAAAAAAAACTTCCACCCAAATGAGACTTTTTCCCTTTTTTTTTTTTTGCATGGAACGAATGGCAACTTTTAAGTCATTTCGCGCGTAGATACCAATGTTTGATATAATGGTGCCACTCGGCGCCCGAACGATGTTTCGGAATTCTTCGCCTTTTCGCCGATGGGGGCGCAACGCGTGACGTCATGCGCTCTATTCGCGCGTCATGTGCACCAGGGAAAGGCGTTCCGTAACTAGCGACGGGAACATGGCGAAATAACGGGCGCAAACGTCGCGAAAACGGGAAACGAATCAATCTGGGACAGTCGAAAGCGCGCGAAAAGTTCGCGCGCGTCTGGGCGGCCAATCCCCGAGAGAGCCTCAGTCAATTATAGCAGAGAATTAAAGAGACGGAGAGGCGATAGATGGAGGGAATAACATTGGGAGATGGGAGATTACGCAAGAGGGAGAGAGAGGACGAGGAATGAGAGAGAGAGAGAGAGAGAGAGAGAGAGAGAGAGAGAGAGAGAGAGAGAGTAGAGGGAAAGGAGAGGAGAATGATGGTTTGTGATAGTGATATAATGGGAGAGAGTTTTGAGGGAGGTAAAGCCTATAGACGCTGGGCTTGGGGAGGGGCTTGGGGGTGGGGGAAGGATGGGGGAAGGGGAGGGGATGAGTGCATTCACTGCTATAATAAAAGATGATAAAATATATTAGAACGGTTGTCATAGCCGATAAAATTGGGAGCCTGGATGATAGGGAGAGGCTGGCACTGGAGATTTACTTGGGATGGGTATATCAAGAGAGAGAGAGAGAGAGAGAGAGAGAGAGAGAGAGAAAGAGAGAGAGAGAGAGAGAGAGAGAGAGAGAGAGAGAGAGAGAGAGAGAGGGGGCTTACTTGCCAGCACGTGAATAAAACTTCATAGATAACAAAATACAAAAGAGAAACAGATGTTAGTGGAATCCACAGCAGAGAAAGAGAGGAGAGAAAGAGAGGGAGAGAAAGAGAGAGAAACAGAGTGGACTTACATGCCAGTACGCGAATAAAACATCATAGACAAAAGAAAATAAAGAGAAAAAGATGTCAGCGGGATCCGTAGCAGAGAGAAAGAGAGAGAAACAGAGCAGAATTAACGACAGTACTTGAACACAATATCATAGACAACAAAAAAGTAAAGAGAAAAAGATGTCAGTAAAATCCACAACAGAGGGAAAGAGGGGAGAAGAGAGAGAGAAAGAGAGACAGAGAAAGAGAGAG
>NC_089761.1:28963143-28968143 GCF_040412425.1 Macrobrachium rosenbergii | reverse complement strand
TGTTTTAAAGATAATTACACTTACTGTTTTGATGCAGTTACAAGTATGTCTTTGAGAGAGAGAGAGAGAGAGAGAGAGGGAGAGAGAGAGAGAGAGAGAGAGAGAGAGAGAGAGAATTTCATTCCTTTGCAGTACAGACACTTTAGTGTATTGATTACACCTACAGTTTTGATGCAGTTACAAGTATGTGTCTCTAGGAGAGAGAGAGAGAGAGAGAGAGAGAGAGAATTTCATTTCTTTGCAGTAAAGGCACTTCAGTGTTTTAATCATAGTTGCGCCTGCAGGTTTGATGCATTTTCAAGTACGTCTATAAAAAGAGAGAGAGAGAGAGAGAGAGAGAGAGAGAGAGAGAGAGAGAGAGAGAGAGAGAGAGAGAGAGAGAGTCAAAAGATTTCATTCCTATGCACAGAGGCACTTGAGTGTTTTAATCATAATGGCAACTATAGCTATAAGTATGTCTCTCTGAGAGAGAGAGAGAGAGAGAGAGAGAGAGAGAGAGAGAGAGAGAGAGAGAGAGAGAGAGAGAGAGAGAGAGAGAGAAAGAGGGAAGCCTCCTTTGTGCGACGAGAAGGGTTGGTGGGAAGCAGCCCATTCACCGCATAACAAATCGAACCAGTTGAAAACTCCCTTTTTGAAGGGGGCCCGGCTCCGCCATACCTTTTGTTTTCGATATTAACTTCGTGTACAGTGCCAAACGCGGCCTTTCAATTTCAGGTGTTGGTGTTGCTGTTGCTGTTACTGCTGCTGTGGCTGCTGTTGCGCTTTTTGTGTGCAATTGCCAGCCATTGGGTCCTCCTCCTCCTCCTCCTCCTCCTCCCTCCGGATCTCTGTGTGGTGTTCCGAAGCGTGTCTATGTGTGTGTGTGTGTGTGTGTGTGTGTATGTGTATGTATCTGGCTTGGATGTTGAAGAGGGGTGGAGGGGGTGGGAGGAGAGGGGGATGGTGGGAGGAGAGGGGAGGGTTTTGGAGGGGGTGTGGGGGAAGGGGAATGTCATGGTTAGATGTTGAGGAGGGGTGAGTGTAGCTGGGTGGGAGGGGGAACTTATCTAGGGAGTGGTAGGGGATAAGGTTGAGGGGGTAGGGTGGGAAAGGGGTATGGGAGGGGGAAATCTGGGTTGAAAATTGAATGGGGGGAAAGTAAGGGGTAGTAGGGGTTGGAAATTGAGATGGGGGGGAGGAAGGAGGAGGGTGGTTTGTATAGATACTGAGGGGGTGAGGGGGAGGGGAAGGAGAAAAGCTTTGTTTTGCCTTTGTTTGCCCCTCCCCCTTTTTTTGTTTACAGTGATTGTTTATACTTTTTTTTTCTCTCCTTTGTGGGTGTCTTTTGATGTTAGCAACAATATCTGGTGGTGTTAATTGTACAAGTGATGCTGCTTGGCAACTGATTGGTTTCTTTCCCTTCTAATATATTTTTTATTTTTTGTTTGCCTTTTCGTGTGATTTGTTTGTTATCGTTATCAGATTGTTCTTGTTATAAATCATTGTAATGTAGGTGTTTGCGTTTGAAGTAGTATGTGATGGATATATTTTTTTCATTTTTTGTTTGTGGGTTTGTAATATTATTTTGTTCTGTTTTTTTTCTTTGTTATTGACAGAGGTAATGATACTGTTGTAACCGATCTTTTATCTCTGTCTTTTGCTCTTTCTGCTTTTTTGGGGGGTTGATTTTTTTAGTTTTCTGTAAAAAAAGCTATTGAGATGGTTTTGTCTGTCCGTCCGCACTTTATTCTATCCCCACTTTTTCTGTCCGCCCTCAGATCTTAATAACTACTGAGGCTAGAGGGCTGCAAATTGTTATGTTGATCATCCACCCTCCAATCATCAAACATGCCAAATTTCAGCCCTCTAACCTCAGTAGATTTTTTAAAATTTTATTTAAGGTTAAAGTTAGTCATGACCGTGCTTCTCGCAGCGCTATAGTACAGGACTCCACCAAGCCTTGGCTGAAAGTTTCATGGGCCATGGCTCATACAGAAAACTCGATTGCGCCGAAGAAACTCTGGCACATTTTTTTACTTGTTTAATAAGAGCAACAAGTCTATAAATAGTAGTAATAGTAGTATCACTTGACTAGAAACTAGTAGTGGCTGATGTTGAAATTTAAAGGTTGCAGAGATATGGATTTTATTAAAAAAAGGATTTTTAAAAGTAAATTAAGCGTTATGGCGTCAAGTGTACGATATATACTGATGGCGTTTTTATTGCTGATTGATTAACTTACTGTTATGAGTTGACAAGGCGATCACAATTTTAATGTTATGGGAATTAACAGTGAAAACTTTCATTCACGATTCATTTGTTAAATGGTCCACTTACTGCACACACACACACACACACACACACATATATACATATATATATATATATATATATATATATATATATATATATATATATATATATATATATATATATATATATCACACTTTACTAAATGGTAAGAGTAAATCCCGACCGGTTTCGACTTTAAATGTAAGCCATTTGCAAGACTTATATTCAGAGTTTCAGTTCCTCGTGGTAAAGTGTGGCGTATAAATCGCACGTAGTTTTAATATGTATATATACGGATGTGTATATATATACACACATCCGTATATATACATATTAAAACTACGTGCACACGCGTACGCAAGGTGGCGCGCGCGCAACCCCAACCATTATTCACCGTCCTCAAATATAATAGAACGTCGATCCCCTAAAATCCGAAGAAGTGGGGGGGGGGGGTGGTCGGGGAGTCATTCCCGTAGAAGGAACCGGGAGGACCAGAAGACGTTCCCTTATTAACCTGACGATGATCCCGTGACAGGTTTCGCCGTCATTAGGAAAAATCCGCCCGTCGGAGGGAATCGCTGTTTATCGACATCCAGTCAGCCTAAACCAGCTGTTTCGCTCGCTTTTATTTATTTCCCTGGTAAATTATACAGTTATGAGTGACAGCTTATCAGTGCTGGCTGATAAGATCGACCTGGACAGAGAGAGAGAGAGAGAGAGAGAGAGAGAGAGAGAGAGAGAGAGAGAGAGAGAGAGAGAGAGAGAGAGAGAATTCATATGGGAATGTGTGTATATATATGTATACACACATATATATATACTGTATATATATATATATATATATATATATATATATATATATATATATATATATATATATATATATATATATATATAAATGAAACATAATTTGTACAATGTAATAAGTGAGAGAGAGAGAGGATTCAGTATAAATGTATGTATATATACTTATATATACTGTATATATATGTATATATGTATATATATATGTATATTTATATATATATATATATATATATATATATATATATATATATATATATATATATAAATTAGCATAATTTGTACAATGTAATATATGAGAGAGAGAGAGAGAGAGAGAGAGAGAGAGAGAGAGAGAGAGAGAGAGAGAGAGAGAGGATTCGTATGGGTGTGTGGATATATATATATACTGTATATATATATATATATATATATATATATATATATATATATATATATATATATATATATATAAAAATGAGCACAATTTGTACGATGCAATAAATGAGAGAGAAAGAGAAAGACGACAAACGGATGGAGAGAGATTCGTATGGGTGTATATATGTATATAAATGAACATAATTTGTACAGTGTAATAAATGAGAGAGAGAGAGAGAGAGAGAGAGAGAAGATACCTTGCGTTACCCTGGAGGAGGAAGAGGAGAGATTCGTGACATCTTACTTAATCGATATGGATTACTTCTCTTTTGGATGAGTTTCTTGATGTTTTTTTTTCCGAGGAGGGGCAAGGTGGGGAGAGAAGGGGGCGGGTGTTGGAGGCAGGGGAGTAGGGAGAATGGTAGGGAGGGGGTTGGGGGGGCGGCGATAAAGTTCTCCATTTAATTTTTATTATATTTTATAGAAACGAATTTATTTTCTCTTTCTCTTAGGGATTAACTTGAATTGAAGTTTATTTGAATTTATATAATATTTTGGAGTTGGTTTTCACTGTTTATATAATTTTTTGAGTTTGTTTTCACTGTTTGTATAATTTTTTGAATTTGTTTTCACTGTTTGTATAATTTTTTTTGAGTTAGTTTTCACTGTTTGCATAATTTTTTTTGAGTTTGTTTTCACTGTTTGTATAATTTTTTTATTTAGTTTTCACTGTTTGCATAATTTTTTTGAGTTAGTGTAACTATTTATCCACTTCCTTTGTTCTTCATATTTAAAACAGGGATTAGCATTACTGTTTTCTGTATTGTCTTATTTTGATATTTAAAGAAATAGTTTTTTTTAAGTTAGTGATCTTCTTTCTCGTCATGAATTACAGGAAATACCCACGTCCTTTGTTTTAAATTTTTAAACTGGAGATCAGCATTATTGTTTTCTATCATCTCTCTTATTTTAAAATTTAAAAAAATAAATAGCTGATTTTTGAAGGCAGTTCTAGTCTTTTGTCCAGTGTACAGTTATTTTTTGCATGGCCATCACTTCCCAGAATTTTCTAAAGCATTCCTCTGCTCGCTATCAAAAGCTTTTCCCAAAGTATATGAAAGCTTTAATTACAATAGAATGACGGAAGTAAGCTCTGCTGTGTTATGTTTCAATAGAAATCTTCTCTGAGACCTGCCTGTTCATCTGGTGGTTTCCAATCGAGAGTTTTTTAATTCACAAATACACAATGGGAAAAGGGAAGGCCCCAAACACAAGGGAAAAAAATCACCCATAAAGAAGAAAAAAGGGTAAATCACCTATACAAAGGAAAAATGGTAAATCCCATACACAAGGAAAAAAGGGTAAACCCCATACACAAGGACAAAAGGGTAAACCCCATACGCAAGGAAAAAAGGGAAAACCCCATACACAAGGAAAAAAGGGAAAACCCATACACAAGGAAAAAAGGGAAAACCCCATACACAAGGAAAAAAGGGGATATCCACAAACAAGGTTAAAAGGGTAAACCTCATATACAAGGAAAATGGGTAACTCCCATACACAAGGAA
>NC_089761.1:28950643-28958143 GCF_040412425.1 Macrobrachium rosenbergii | reverse complement strand
AGGAGGAGGAGGGGAGGCTGAAAAGGGAAGACAAGAAGGAGAAGGAGGAGGGAGGAGGAGAGGCTGAAAAGGAAGACAAGAAGGAGAAGGAGGAGGAGGAGGAGAGGCTGAAAAAGGAAGACAAGAAGGAGGAGGAGGAGGAGGAGGAGAGGCTGAAAAGGGAAGACAAGAAGGAGAGAAGGAGGAGGAGGAGGAGAGGCTGAAGGAAGACAAGAAGGGAAGGAGGAGGAGGAGGAGGGAGGCTGAAAAAAGACAAGGAGAAGGAGGAGGGGAGGAGAGGGCTGAAAAGGAAGACAAGAAGGAGAGAAGGAGAGGAGGAGGAGGAGAGGCTGAAAAGGGAAGACAAGAAGGAGGAGGAGGAGGAGGAGAGGGGCTGAAAAGGGAAGACAAGAAGGAGAAGGAGGAGGAGGAGGAGAGGCTGAAAAAGGGAAGACAAGAAGGGGAAGGAGGAGGAGGAGGAGAGGCTGAAAAAGGGAAGACAAGGAGAAGGAGGAGGAGGAGAGGCTGAAAAAGGGAAGACAAGAAGGAGAAGGAGGAGGAGGAGGAGAGGCTGAAAAAGGGAAGACAAGGAGAAGGAGGGGAGGAGGAGAGGCTGAAAAAGGGAAGACAAGAAGGAGGAAGGAGGAGGAGGAGGAGAGGCTGAAAAAGGGAAGACAAGGAGAAGGAGGAGGAGGAGAGGCTGAAAAAGGGAAGACAAGAAGGAGAAGGAGGAGGAGGAGGAGAGGCTGAAAAAGGGAAGACAAGAAGGAGAAGGAGGAGGAGGAGGAGAGGCTGAAAAAGGGAAGACAAGAAGGAGAAGGAGGAGGAGGAGGAGAGGCTGAAAAAGGGAAGACAAGAAGGAGGAGGAGGAGAGGAGGGAGGCTGAAAAAGGGAAGAAGACAAGAAGGGAAGGAGGAGGGAGGGAGGAGGAGGCTGAAAAGGGAAGACAAGAAGGAGAAGGAGGAGGAGGAGGAGAGGCTGAAAAAGGGAAGACAAGAAGGAGAAGGAGGAGGAGAGGCTGAAAAAGGGAAGACAAGAAGGAGAAGGAGGGGGAGGAGGAGGAGAGGCTGAAAAACGAAAGACAACAAGGAGGAGGAGAGGCTGAATAAAGGAAGATAAGAAGGAGGAGGAGGAAGAGAGGCTGCAAAAAGGAAGACAAGAAGGAAGATGTGGAGGAGGAGGAGATGCTGAAAAAAGGTAAACAAAAAGAAGAAGAAGCTGAAGAGAGAGGAAACACAAGAAGAATAAGAAGAATGAAGAACAGGAGGAGAGGCTGAAAAAAGGAAAACAAGAAGAAAAGGAAGAAAATGCAGGAGATCCTGAAAAAAGTGGAAAACAAGAGGAAGAAGAAGAAGAAGAAGAAGAAGAAGAAGAAGAAGAAGAAGAAGAAGAAGAAGAAGAAGAAGAAGAAGAGGGACCGAGCCCCATGTAACATCAGCAGCGGGTCTTGTTAACGACCTACTACCGTGGTTTAATATTGGCTAATATGCGGTAATGGTGGGCCGATACAGGGTTTCGTCAGCCCACATCGCCGCTTACGACCCATGCTGCCTGTGTAATGGGTTGGGTGGGGGTGATGAGAGCGCCGATAATGGGGAGAGAAAATGGGGGTGGGGGGGAGGGGGACCACGGAGAGATGCCCAGAGTGGTCCGTGGTCCGCCCGCAAGGTCATGCATGGGTGGTGGCGGTGTTCCGCCCATCGTAGATCAGATGCAGTCTCAACACCTTCCACTGGTCAAAGGCGGATTTCTGTCTTTTTTTAATTTTTAATTTTTTTATTAAAAATTTTTTTTTTTGGAGGACTAAATATAAAAAGGAAGGATTCAATTCATGTCTGTGTGCTTGTGCGCGCGTGTGCGTGCGTCTGTGACTCGTGTGTACGTGCGTATAATTTCCATTTCTTTGTCTTCTTGTCTTGAAATTGTATTCGATCGCAAGAGAAATAAAGAGAATCTTACCCTGAAATTTAGCTTGCATGCATTGATTATTTATATATATTTCTGAGAGAGAGAGAGAGAGAGAGAGAGAGAGAGAGAGAGAGAGAGAGAGAGAGAGAGAGTCACGGACGCGTACGAAGTGAGAGAAAGAGTGGGAGAAATGAGAGAGAGAGACAGAGAGAGAGAGAGAGAGAGACAGAAGCAAGCCCGCAGGTATGGCATTGCGTGGGACAGACTGCTTCTCCTGCTGCTTATTATCCATTGGTCATGCTCAGTGGGCCCTTTTTCATCCCTGAGCGAAAGGGGCTAGTGCTACTTCTCCTGCTGCTGCTGCTTTTATTGCAGCTTTTACTGCTGCTGCTATTCCTGCTTCTGTTTCTGCCTCTCTTTACCTAGCACAAAGTTTTCTTGCGTTTTCTCTGATACTCTGGTGCTGCCACTTTTTACCTGCTGCCTATATCCCCGCTTCTGTTTCTGTCTCTCTCTGCTGCTGCTGCTTTTACTGCTGCTCATATCCCCGCTTCTGTTTCTGTCTCTGCTGCTGCTACTGCTTTTCAGCAGCCTTTCTTCATTTCCCTGATACTTCTGATGCTGCTGCTGCTATTGCTGATATCGCTGCTTCTGTTTCTGTCTCTCTGCTGCTGCTACTGCTTTTCAGCAGCCTTTCCTGCGTTTCCCTGATACTTCCCATGCTTCTGCTGCTTTAACTGCTACTATTCCTGCTTCTGTTTCTGTCTCTGCTGCTGCTACTGCTTTTCAACAGCCTTTCCCGCATTTCCCTGATACTTCTCTTGCTGCTGCTACTACTGCTGCTGATATCCCTGCTTTATGTTTCTGTCTATCTTCTGCTGCTACTGCTTTTCAACAACCTTTCCTGCATTTCCCTCATCCTTGAAAAAAGTAGTAGGTTCGTGATGTTGGTACTACTTCTGCTGCTATTCCTGCTTCTGTTTCTGTCTCTCTGCTACTGCTATTGCTTTTCAACAGACTTTCCTGCTTTTCCCTGATCCTGAGGAAAAGTAGTAGGGTAGTGATGTTGAAAGTAATGTGGTTATAGTGATGGTCAAACAGCTTCTGTTTTTGCCACCTCTTCTGCTGTTGCTGCTTTTAATCTCTGTGCTGTTTTGTCATTTGGTTTCTTACCATCGTAATCGTAGGAGAAAGCAGGAATGTTGAACGGATGGAGTTTATTTTAATGTTTTTGGTGGTCAGTGAACTTCTGACTGCTGCTTTTACCTTTCTATTGCTGCTTTTCCGTTTCCTTTCTTATAAGCCCTGAACCTAAGTAAAAGCAGTCTCTGATCCTAAGTAAAATCAGTCTCTGATCCTAAGTAAAAACAGCCCCTGATCCTAAGTAAAAGCAGTCCCTGAACCTAAGTAAAAGCAGTCCCTGAGCCTAAGTAAAAACAGTCTCTGATCCCAAGTAAAAGCAGTCTCTGATCCTAAGTAAAAACAGTCCCTGATCGTAAGTAAAAACAGTCCCTGAGCCTAAGTAAAAGCAGTCTCTGAGCCTAAGTAAAAGCAGAGCTAATCTGATATAGAGCTCAAGAGCGGTCATATTGCTGTTTCAGATGCTCCGTCTGCTACTTTTTACCACGTATAGCTTTTACCCTTCACGCATGCACTATCTGTAGGTATATCGCCAGGTAAAAGCAGCAGCAGCAGCAGCAGCCTGTTTACTCGCTTAAATTCTCAGTGCTGCTTTTGAAATAAAAAAGCAGCACATTTCTTGTATTTTTTTCTGAGCGGGTGCTACTTTTAAGTGGTTTAGATAAGTAGAATAGTGTTCCTGTGAGTGCTCCTTTTACTTTTAAGTGGTTTCGATAAGTAGAATAGTGTTCCTTTGAGCGTTCCTTTTACTTTTAAGTGGTCCCGGTAAGTAGACTAGTGTTCCTTTTACTTTCAAGTGGTTTCGATAAGTAGATTAGTGTTCCTTTGAGTGTTCCTTTTACATTTAATTGGTTTCGATAAGTAGAATAGTGTTCCTTTTTCTTTTAAGTGGCTTCGATAAGTAGAATAGCGTTCCTTTCAGTGTTCCTTTTTCTTTTAAGTGGTTTCGATAAGTAGAGCAGTGTTTCTTTGAGTGTTCCTTTTTACTTTTTAAGTGGTTCCGATAAGTAGAATAGTGTTTCTTTGAGTGTTCCTTTTTACTTTTAAGTGGTTCCGATAAGTAGAATAGTGTTCCTTTGAGTGTTCCATTTATTTTTAAGTGAATTCGATAAATAGGATAGCATTACTTTTATTTATGGTATTTGTCTACCTGATTTTCCTCATGGTGTGAATTTGTTTGGTTAGTCGTCATGTACTGTTTCTTTTTATTCTTCCAAGAACTTTGACCATGAATATTGCGACGATTTTAAATGCATGGCTTCCAAAATGGCAACACAATTGGAACACGATGGGGGACTCAAAGTTACCTTGCGCCGTCTCCCTCTTTCAAAATGACGGGATTGCCACCACTTATGGAATTAATCCCACTGAAGAATTATTTTATTTATGATATTACTTTAGCTAGACTTTGGCCACCGATGCCCATCTCGTTCTCTACATTTTTTAGAATGATAAATGTCCTTGCAACAACAACCATATTTAACTCACTTCCCTGTCCCGCGAACTAAAAGCAAAATTATAATACTATTCACATTTTTGTCGAGATTCTTTTTCCGAATGATTTAGAGGGTAAAATGAATGGAAAATCTTCCAAAGTTTATATTGATCCGCAGAGTCTTCGCATAAAGTCTTTGCATCCTAACCTAACATAACCGTAATTGTACTGTCGTGACCTGATTACCACAACCTGACCTAACCTAAGATGTGCTGTCCTACTCGTCTTTGAGGGCTTTAAATGATCCCTACCTCCTTTTGGCCCAGCCCAAAGCCTTGACAAGGAATCTCGTGTTGGATCAGACAGTATTTTATTATTATAATTTTTGAAAAGAAACAAAAATCGAAAATGAAGTTAAACTTAAAAACCCTACGGCTTTGAAAGCAGGCTTCCTCTAATATGCCCAGAACGTGATAAAGACAAAAAAACAGAAAGAGAATAATAAATAGATTCAGAGGGAGCTTTGAAACACCACAGCTTTTCTAAGAGTTATAATAAGTAACGGCGTCAATAGTACTGGCATGAAGACTAGCCTGTGCCACATTCTTTTATTCCAAGAATGCGAGAGGGTCTTTCGTCAATAGTATGACCAGGAAGACTATTCCATATTCTTGCAGGAAAAGGAATGGGAGATTCCTGGCACTGGGAATTTTGATAGCGTGACGCCTGAACGTACTGATTGATTGTAAGCCATCTGGCGTCACAATACCTAGGGTCACTGAAGCCGTTCGCCTCAGCAGATATTAACGCTTGGCAGCGTTAATGTTTTAAAGTGAAAATGAATGGATGAATGAATGAATAAATATATAAATAAATATTGTAATAGCGCGTCATCTGACATCTGAACAGCCTGGTTGATTGTAAGCCATCTGGCGTCACAGTACCTGGGGTCAAAGGCGCCGTCACCTCAGCAGATATTAACGCTTGGCAGTGTTATTGTTTTAGGGTAAAAATGAATGAATGAATAATTATATAGATAAATAAGTAAATAAAATAAATATTGTAATGGCGCGGGATCTGGCATCTGAACAGCCTGGTTGATTGTAAGCTATCTGGCGTTGCAACACCTTGGGTCAATGACGACGTCACCTCATCAGAGAGTGAATGCTTAGTAAATACAAAAATAAATCATCTATTATCAGACATAACCAAATTCTCGCTGTGGTATTGGAGAGAACACACACCCGGTGACTATTATAAGAAGGTTTAATGAGATATTGGAAATATCTTGAATATCGAGGAATGTGCTTTGTACCTTTTAGCCTTTGATTTATTCTTTAACTCTGGTTATATATATTCTTTATCTCTGCTTATCTACCAAGTCTGCATGCTATGTAACTGATAATCACGCGAGGTCTGGTAGTTCAAATGTTTCTATATTGGATGGGTAAGTTATATTATATTATACATATATATATATATATATATATATATATATATATATATATATATATATATATATATATATAATTTTGTTTCAATATCCGGTAGTTAACTTTATTATTTATATATATATATATATATATATATATATATAATGATAGATAGATAGATAGATAGATAGATAGATAGATACATAGATAGATAGCGGAACCAGCCACGCCCCATCGGATAGTCGAGATCGATCCCGGGATGGGAATGGAATTTATGCCTGATTCATGAGGAGTGCATTACGCCATTGTTGACCTAAATGTTAAATTCGTTAGGTGGTGGTTAGTCGACTACAAGGGTTGGAGCTAGGATGGAAAAGGACAGGCCTAATACCTACTTACATTAATATATATATATATATATATATATATATATATATATATATATATATATATATATATATATATATATATATATATATATATATATATATAACCTCTTACTCTCCATGTTCCTGTATATGCATATTGATAAGGCTCAGTAACAAATGGCTGCCTTCTGTCTCCTGATTTATGATGTAAGCAGGTCGAGTTATGCGTCTATAACTGTAAATACATAAAACAAATATGTTTTAGCCCTTGAGTGACCAATATGAAAAGAGACCCTTGTACTAGGAAATAATGAACATATCCTAAGGACCTAAGCTAATGCAAACCTGAGGTTTGAGAAGCTCTGGTGGTGGGTATATTAAAACCAGAGAATTGAGAAAGATTTCCAGAGTTAATGTGAAAACTAATGGACAAAATTGAGAGATCTGTATTTTCAAGGAATGGATGACGCTTATGTACACTTTTCAAGTTATTACATTTAAAAGGGGCCTTCTGTTGTTGAGAGCCCTATTTTAGCTGAAGTTGAAATAAGCCATTTTTTCGTTGAAATTGAAAAAAAGCGAGCCTTTTATTTTTAAAATTAAAGAGGGCCATTTTAGCTTGAAATTGAAAGAGAGCCCCCTTCTAGCTGAATTTGAAATAAGCCATTTTTTTCGTTGAAATTGAAAAAAAAGCGGGCCTTTTATATTTGAAATTGAAATAGGGCCCTTTTAATTTGAGATTGAAAGAGAGCCCCCTTCTAGCTGAAGTTGAGATAAACCATTTTTTTCGTTGAAATTAAGAAAAAAAGAGATTTTTTCCTCGTTTAAACTGAAAGCGGGCCTTTTATTTGTGAAACTGAAAGAGGTCCCTTTCTATTTAAATTTGAAAGGGGGTCTTTTCTATTTGGAATTGAAAGGGGGCCACTTCTAGTTGAAATTGATACTGCCCCCACCCTTTAGATACAGGAACTTATTTCGGGACAAGGACGAATCGTGCCTCATAGCGCAGAAGGAGCCGCTCAAGAACTGATAAATGTGACATCTGGAGAGTGTAGTCATCGTCCTACAATAATCTTACAATAACATTAGACATACACAATTATACAGTTTCATAATATCTTATATATTTGCCACCAGACTAAAGAAAAACAATATATGCCACATATATTTATGGTAACATGTCTATGTTTAGTCTAAAGCCCCGTAGTGGGGTAGTGCCGTCAGTGCATCTCACGTG